>NC_081564.1:21911971-21941381 GCF_022355385.1 Mustela nigripes
CTTCGGCTCAGGTCCTGATCCCAGCGTCCTGGGATCGAGTCCCACATCGGGCTCCTTGCTTGGCAGGGAGCCTGCTTCTCCTTCTCCCTCTGCCTCTGCCTGCCACTCTGTCTGCCTGTGCTTGCTCTCGCTTCTCTCTCTATGACAAATAAATAAAATCTTAAAAAAAAAAAAAAAGACCCTGCCCGGGTCCCCAGTAGAGGTGCTGTGCCTTGCAACTGCTTCCATTGGCCCTGTCAATGTCTTCCCAGAGGCTGGGTCTTACCCTGGACCCCTGGAAGGTCCCCACAGGGCCAGGAGCCCATAGGACAAATGTGGCTAATGGAACCTGGCCTGGACTCTTGTGTCTGGCTCCAGTTCAGCAATGGGGATATAAAAAATCCAGACATCACCTCATCGCTGTTTCATCAAAAAAGGAGACTTTCTCCCAGCCCATCCCTGCAGAGGACAAATTCTTGCTGGCTGTGTGGCCTGGGAGGGAGCAGGAAGAGAGGAAGAGGGAAGCTGGGGAGTTCTCCCATCTTGGGGGTCACAGGGCAGCCTGGTTTGTCATCATAGGCCTGGGGCTGGCTCCTTGGTAACCATGACCACCCCACTCCCAGGCACTCTGTGGGCCCCTGACAAGCATAAGCTCCTCCCCCTTCCCCACCCTCTGAGGGAGGTACTGGATCCCCTTCTAAAGGGGGTGAGGGGCCTTGTCTGAGGTCACTGAGCTACAGCCAGGATTTGCCCCCCAATCCAACTGACTCCAGAGCCAGTGCTCTCAGCTTCCTGGGAGCCAAGAGGCCTGCGGCAGAAGCACAGCTCTCTTCAGATGCCATGGGTGACCTTGGACAGGTCTGAGACCCTTCCTGAGTATTCCCTTAGGGATTTTCAGAGGAAAACTCCAGGTCAACCAACCACCTTCTCCAGGATAGTTCTGCCAGGAGTTTACATGTTGAGCTTTCCTGGAAGATTCGGTCTGAACACAGTGCCTGAAAGCCTCAGAAAGAAAAATAAAACAAAAAGTCGGGGAGCCTGGGTGGCTCAGTGGGTTAAAGCCTCTGCCTTCGGCTCAGGTCATGATCCCAGGGTCCTGGGATCCAGCCCCACATTGGGCTCTCTGTTCAGCGGGGAGCCTGCTTCCCCTCCTCTCTCTCTGTCTGCCTCTCTGCCTACTCGTGATCTCTGTCAAATAAATAAACAAAATCTTAAAAAAAAAAAAAGTCAACAAACAAAACCACCACAGGACCAGAAAGTCTCCAAGAGCTAGGACAGGAAGGTTCACATGACCCTAAATACCCAATGTGTTCTTTCTAGAGGCAGATCTAGCCCCGCCCTCTCCCTAGCCCTGCCTGCTCTGTCCCCGTGGCTCCTCTGTCCCTGCTTTAGGGGATCTGTGGTCCATTCATGCCACATCAAGTGCCAGTCAGAACACTGGAAACCCTCAGCAGGCTGCCCAAGGCCAGTGCCCCAGCACAACTAAGCAGAGGTGGGCCTCACTGACCCCTATGCCCTGTCTTCCTTTCCTTTCCTTTCCAGTCTTCAAGGGCCATTGCCAGAACAGAGGCAAAGCTATGAATCCCCATTTTTACGTTAAATCACCCAGCTGTTAAGTATCGACAAGTGTATTAGCCATTTGCTCTGTGATCTCAGACCCATTCCCTGCCCTTCCTCTGATTTGCTTGGCCTCCCAGGTGCTCGACCCTGTGAAATACACTTCCCAAGCTCCTCTGCCAACTGACTCTAGTTAGGTTCAGCCATTGGGAGGCACTGAAGAAAGACTGGCAGGTGGGAAGAGGACAGGCTATTCCCCATCTCTCTGTGCATGCCAGGGTCTCCTCCAAAGCTTCAGTGCCTTCAGATAGCCCAACCTCCATGGGTCCTGGCTACAAATTTGGGTAACCACCCCTCTACTGCCTCCTGTTTGGTCTTTCAAAATTGTCTCTAATGACTCCTCTAAGGCGGGCTCTGTTTTTCTGACTGATATGACAATTAATTCAATCCTTTTTTTCTTTTTTAAATTTTATTTACTTATTTGGCAGGGGGAGGGTGGGCAGAGAGAGAGAGAGCACACCTGGGGGAGCTGCAGAGGGAGAGGGAGAAGGAGACTCCCCTCTGAGAAGGGAACTTGAACTCAACACCAGGATTCCCGGATCATGACCTGAGCTGAAGGCAGGTACTTAACTGACTGAGCCTCCTAGGCAACCCCAAATCCTCTTTTTTTGCACATTTTTTTTGTCATAGTAAAATACATATAACATAAAATTTGCCATTTTAACCATTTCTAAGTGTACAGTTCAGCAGTGTTAATTACATTCATAATGCTGTGCAATGGTGACCATTGTTTCTAAATAAGATTTTTTTTTAATACCCTTGGGTCAGGGAGGGTCCAAGCCAAGGCAGTCCACAGGCCACATCAGCTGAGGGCTGCCTGCTTGTGACCTTCACTTTGCAGGTGGCAAATATTCTCTCACGTGTTCGCCTGCCTGAGCATCCCAAATCCCACGATATTAATAGGAGAGGACAGACCACCCCATTCCCCAGAGGAGACTGGAGCTCAGGCAGGCATGGCTACTGACCAAGACACCTGATTCCCAGCTAGCTTCCTGTTAGCTGCCTTCCTCCCAGTCTTCAAACCTGCGCATGTGTCCCCTGCTGTTCTGCCCCCCCCCAAGGTGAACTCCTGCCAGTGGCTCCCCCTCAGTGTCACCTGGGGAATGGGGAAGGGGTGGGAGGGTCCTTGGGGTTTTCATACCCAAGGACACCATAGAACTGGGCACCAAGTAAGTGTAATAATAATGCCAACAACAACAACAAGGCGAACTAATGTTTATTCATATTCAGTTCCTTCTGCACATGAGAAGGAAGGAAGAGCCAATGGTCTTGCATCCTTGCCTTCCAGGGGTCAGACAGAAGAGTGGAAAAGCTCAGAGCAGAGGCCTTCAAAATTAAAGCAAGCCAATGACCAAACGAGCAGGGGCCTACTACATTCCCCGAGCAACTTCAGGTACTTTGTCTCTTAATCCTCAAGGATCCTGAGAAAACAGAGGCTCCATAAGGAGGTCCACAGGGTTCCACAGCAGGAAGGGGCGGAGCCAGGACTCAGACCCAGGTCTCCTTACGTACAAAGACCACAGCCCTTATGCACCCGTGTATTACGTGCTCACTCTGCCTCCCTGCTTTTGCCTGGGCTGTTCCTCCATGAAGGGCTGCCTCTGCGAGGGATCATAAAATGCATGTCAGACTGGGCTGAAGGGGTCCCCCAGGGCCTGCCGCAGTCCTTCTGCCATCGCTTGGGCAGGGCCCTGGACCGGTGCCCAGACTCTGCTGCAGCCTGAGGAGAGCCAAGCAGGCCCTCAGCCAACTGCTGAAGAGGCACAATGGCAGCGGGGAGAGGGGCCTGGGGCAGAGGACAGAGGCTTCTGGTGGCTCCAAATCTCTGCCAGGGCATGGTGAGTATTCTGTGTCAAGCCCTGGGCCTCAGTGGGTAACAGGGCATCTCACAGGCATTGGTTTAAACCTGGCTCTGATTAACACAAACCCAGGTTTGTCTGGGAACATACAAACCTGCTCTGAAGGACACTTGAGAATCATCCTAGTTGCCCCCAAGGGAGGGACTGGGTGGCTGGGGACAGAGAGGGGAAGGGAGACTTTTCATTGTCTATCCTTTATGCCTTTGGACTTTTAAACCATTAAAAAATCATTTAAAAAGTTTAAACTTGGGGCGCCTGGGTGGCTCAGTGGGTTAAAGCCTCTGCCTTTGGCTCAGGTCATGATCTCAGGGTCCTGGGATGGAGCCTCGCATTGGGCTCTCTGCTCAGCAGGGAGCCTGCTTCCCCCCTCTCTCTCTGCCTGCCTCTCTGCCTACTTGTGATCTCTGTCAAATAAATAAAATCTTAAAAAAAAAAAGTTTAAACTGTGGTTTGGTAAATCATTGCTGTGTGACCTTGAGCAAGCCATGTAACCTCTTTGAGTTTCTATTTCACAGATATTAAGTAGCGCTTACTTCACAGGGAAAGAATAAGATACACATGAAAGTATTCACACAAAGTGCTTAGCATGGGCTCTGAGACACAGTAAAAGCTCTTAAAATGGGGTTACTATTATTTTTTTTTTATTTTTAAAGATTTTATTTATTTATTTGACAGATAGAGATCTCAAGTAAGCGGAGAGGCAGGCAGAAAGAGAGAGAGAGGAGGAAGCAGGCTCCCCACTGAGCAGAGAGCCCAATGCAGGGCTTGATCCCAGAACCTGGCGTCAGTGGTCCAACCAACTGAGCCACGCAGGCGCCCCACTACTATTATTATTAATACATTATTATTTTTGGCCATCTGTCTGTCAGACCCCAACCAATGGCTACTATCACAGTCCTCTGACACCTCCCAGGATCTCTTCCTGAAGACTGAGGCCATTCTGGCAAATTCCAGCTCTTGCTATTAGGTCTGTGACTTGGGTAGATCATGTCATCTCTCTGTGCCTCAGTTTCCTCCTTTGTGAAACAGAGATACTAGAACTTGCCCACTATTCACAAGATAAATAAAACAATCAAGGCTTAGTCATTCAACATTTCCCAGTGATCTTGATCTCTGAACCACATATGATGGCAGGCATGGTGGAGTGGGAGGGATGGGGGGCGGTGCCAAGGTGAGGCCAAGGGGCTCACAGTCCAGGGGGAGGCAGCTAAGTTAACAGATGCTTGCAAAAAGGAAGAGAAGTGGTAGGTGGGAGAGAGGGAGCTAAGAGAGGCTAGCCGAGGAGCCTAACCCAGCCTGGGGTAAAAAGAGCACCAAGGAAGCCTTCCTGGAAGAGGTGTTGCCATAGCTAAGCACTGAGAGATGACTAGGGGTTGCTCAGTAAGATGAGAAAGAAGGTCAGGAAATGCCTGCAGGCAGGGGTAGCAGTAAGAACAAGGGCTGGGAAGACCCAGCAGGTTGTTCTAGAACCAGCAGGAAGTGAAGCCAGTGGGAAGGGGAGGAAAGGCTTTTGTCACTGACCTGAGAGGACTGCCTGGTTTCAGACACCAGGTTGACCACTCTTCTGCTGTTCAATTTAGGCAAGTTCCTTAACTTCTCTGTGCCAAATGAGAAGGAAAGTGTTTATCACACTGTTGTTGTGAGGGTAAAAGGGAGTTAATTCACATAAGTTGCTTAGAAGAGGGGCTGGCACACAGCCCTGTTCTGTTCTGTCCTTCACAGGCCCAGGCGCGCTGTGGCTTTTAGGGAGATGATGCTGACATGCACTGAGTGGATGAACAAGTGAGCAAACAGGGCGCCAAGCTCTCAGACAACCCCATGCCCCACTTCATGCCAACCCCCAGGGTTGGAGCCTGCTCTAACCTCCCCACCTGCTCACCACTGAGCTGGGATCACACACGTGGCCTGGAGGCAGCAATGCTCCTGCCCCTCTGCCCCCACTGGAACCCTCTCTGCCACAAAGTGCCCATCACAAGTTCATCCCCCATCTCTGACACTGTCTGCAGGGGCCACAACTTGAGAGCCCCAGGCTTGAGGGGCTAGGCTGGACCTCGAAAGGGAAGGAGAACTCTATTGATGGTCACCAGCTAGTGCTGGGTCTGACACAGGCCAATAACTCAGGACTGACTCCCAATTCAGGGAAGTGAGGACTGGCCTGGGGGGAAAGGGGAGTCGTGACCAAGGTCCCAGCTTCCAGAGCTGGGTTTCTCCACTTCTCTATTTCCCCCATCACCCAGCCTATCTTAGCTCTCTCTTGTTTGCCTGGCCTGGTTGCTGAGGTCCCTGTTCAGACGCACAGGAGACCCAGTTCCAAGGTGAAAGATTCAAGGTCGGGGAGTGAATAAGAGAAATCAGAAGGACAGATGGCAGTGCTGACACTGTCAAGATCATTCGCACTGTACAAATGGGGAAACTGAGACCCAGAAGAGATTCTGTAAGCTTCTCTGAGCTGCCTAGCCCATTCATGGCAGGGCTGTGGTGGTACCTTGTCCTTCCTCTCAATGCACAACATGCCCTAGTACCCCAGGTGCCCAGGGAAGCCCAGCAGGCTAGACACACTGTCTGCAAATGGGAACCAGGAAAAAAGGGAGAATGGGTGGCTGGCAGGCACTTTTGGCAAAAAGCGTGCAGAAGGAGCTTCGAAGCAGGCCCAGTGGGTCTGGAGCGGGTCTGGAGCAGGGACTAACACCCATTGAGGGAAAAAACACCCCTCTCTCTGTGCGCTCTGCCCACCACAGGGACAGGGATACTGCGGACGCTGCTGCGGCCCTGGCTGAGTCCCCAGGCCGGCTCACAGCTCCACAGGGGGAGAAATGAGGGAGGAGGTGCTGAGTTGGACTCAGCCTGCTCTAGCTCCAGCTCCTGCCGCAGTGAGAACAGAATGCCCAGAAAGGCCTGCTCGGGGGTGGTCCCATGACTTTACCCAGCAGCTGCGAAGAAGGAGAGGCCAAACCCGCAGGCCCAGAGAAAGGATCCTAGAGAAAGAGGGGCAAGAAGGGGGACTTGGGGCTCCCACCTTGTCTGAATTTATTCCTCACCCTATATACCTTCCTTCCAGATTCTCAGGTGGCCTCAGGAAACCATGGGCTCTTACTCTATTAATATCTAGATTATAGGCAAGTGCTTTCAAATTGAATAAATGCTATGCACAGATCATTCTAAGCTTGTGGGGGAATCTTGACAAATCAAGAAAGGCTCTCTTATGCAGTCAACAACCTGCACAATGGTGTCCAGCAATCTTGTTTTAAGTTCTGTTCAGCCTTGGAGTGAGAATGGTGTGAGCTAGTCCTCAACCCAACAATAGAATCATAGTGGGAAGGAAATGAGGTCATCTAATCTGGTGGTTTTGAAAGCCTGACTCCCTTCATCTCCCTCCAATCCCCCCCCACAAAAAGAAACAAAAAATTGGCAGAAGAGAAGCTTCTTCAGGCCCCAGGGCTGGGTCTGAAAAGGGCAGTGCTGGGAAGGGGCAGCCAGGTCCGGCCCTGGGGGTAGTTGGTGGTCTGGGAAGGGGACAGGAAAATGGAGCCCTGACACCATTCACTGTGTGACAAGACAGCTAGATAGGGTGACAAAAGGCACTGGATGATCCTGATACTAATGAAGGCAACAATAATACTAATGGTTCCCACATGTTACGTGTAGATGTGGGGTCAGTCACTGTGAGCCTCAGTCCAGCCCCACCTGGGGGACACTATTTTCCCCGATTTCACGCATAACTGAGGCCCAGAATGACAACATGATGACTTGCTCCATCCCAGCCCTGAGACCCTTAGTTTGCCCCTCCTCCCAGGCTCTGAGGTCCAGGCAGGCAGGATTCTGTCTGTTATGGGCCCTGCTCTGTCCTCTGCCCTGTGCCTTAAGTGCATTCTACACTGAGTACTTAAGATCAGTGGACGCATGAAGCCAGTCCCACCCCAGGGTAGAGAGAGGGAACATCCAAACTTCTGGTCTTTCTCCGTGTAAGTGGGACACATCCGACCTCATGTCTGTATCCAGCAATATCCAGGGTCTGATCACACAGTGTCTCAAGAGGTGGTCAAGGCTTGGAAAAGCACCCCCATTTCACAGATGAGAAGACTGAGGCTCAGAGAGTCACTGTACCTTACTTGGAGCCCCCCAGCCAGCCAGGGGTGGGCAAGCCTCCCTCCTCTCCTCCAGGAGCCTGTCAGCTCTCTCTGGGAGGGAATAAACGCTGCAAGTGAGAGCTAGGGCTGAGGCAGCACTTCCAACATGTCCCGCCTTGTAGCCCCTCAGCTGAGCCTCCCAACAACCTTTGTTTTCTGGTGACAGTCTATTGAGATGTAATTCACAAATTGGCCGTACAATTCAACCACTTAAAGTGTATGATTCAACATTTTAAGTGTATGATTCAACATTTTTTAGTATATTCAGAGTTGTGCATCCACCAGCTCAGTCATTTTTAGGACATTTTCATCCCCACGGAAAGATGCCTTGTGCTCTTTAACCACCATCCCTCTATCTCATCCTCTCGGCCTGAAGGCAACAGCTAACCTACTTTCTTCTCCGTAGATTTCCCTATTCCTGGATATTTCCTATAACTGGCATCATATAATATCCCACATCCTTTTGAATGAGTTGTTATTTTACCCCTATTTCCCAGATGGCAGTAACTGAGGCTTAGATAGAGTAAAAACTTATGGAGGGCCTTATTTAAAAAAATTTTTTTTTTTTACAATTTTATTTATTTGAGGTGGGGAGTGGGGAGCTCACGCAAGTGCTGAGCAAGGAGCCCTATGCGGGGCTTGATTCCAGGACCCTAAGATCATGATCTGAGTCAAAGTCGAAGGCAGACTTGAAGGGACTGAGCCTCAGGTGCCTCCAGGGGTCTTTAATGAAGCAGTGGTGGGTAGCCTTGAAACCCCAGCCCACCTGACGCAGAAGCCGTGCTCCACCATTAACTCTACCAGTTAGTGAGTGCTGGAGCTCGAGGACTGCCCCACTCTTTCTTCCCTTCTACCCTCATTCAGGGCCTCACCCCCATATTCCTCCATCACATGCAGGAGTTCTGCCAGGAACCCCTCTCAGCTCTCTCATGATCCCTGTTCTCCTTCCTTCGGGCCTCGGGTATGCCACCTCCTTTGGGAAGCTCTCCCTGATTGCTCACCTTTCTTGGAGCTTTCACTGCCTGAGTGCATTTGCCCATGGAAAACTGAGCCGCCAGGCTCCCTCTCTGTGTGGGTAGGACCCTGAGGCCCTGGGGAGGTGTCTGGGGTGACCCAGTGAGACCAGGCAGAGAGAAGACTGGGGCCAGATCTCTGACTCCCATACCAATTCTCTTCCCTCTGGCCTGTTCCCAAGGGGAATCCTTTATCTCCTCCATCCTCACCCCATCCTGAAAGTGGCACCATTGGAACTATGGGAAAGGGGGAGACTGAAGCTTAGAAAGGCTAGTGATCTGCCCAAGGCTACAGTGAACCAGCACTCCCCTCCTGTCTCCCACAGCCTCTGGACTTGCCCTTCTATCTGCCCTTATTAAACTGGCTCCTTATTTGCTCCTGGTAAGAGGAGCTGGGATTCCCGAGTGCAGGCCTGGGCCCTGAACAGGTCTCAGGAAATGTGTGGGGGCGCCTGGGTGGCTCAGTCCTTAAGCATCTGCCTTCAGCTCAGGTCATGATCCCAGGGTCCTGGGATCGAGCCCCAACCTGCTTCTCCCTCTCCCACTCCCCCTGCTTGTGTTCCCTCTCGCTGTGTCTCTTTCTGTCAAATAAATAAATAAAAAATATAAAAAAAAAGAAATGTGTGGTGACTGGATGATGAAAGAAGGGAAGGAAGGGAGAGAGTTTGAGGGGCAAGGGTGGGCGGTTCGGCCACTGCCCAGTCACACAATGCCATTTACTAGCATGAGGGTGTCTTAGACCAATTCTTCTGACTTCTAAACCTAAAACTTTGGTGGGGGGGGGGACGGGCGGGGTCTTGCAACTCTTGGAGAATCACTCACACAATCGTGCACACAGTTTTGGGGCCTCCTGACCCCTTGCAGCTCACCCACAGGCAACCAAGAGTAGTGTCTCCGTACCGCAGGTGGAAAATTCCGTCCTGTGTCACCCAGCCCTGTCCGGGGGACACAGGACAGATGCGAACGTGCTTCATTAAAGCCTGATACACAGCACACACTTCAGTCGTCTCTTCTGGAACCATGAGCCTGCACCTAGCCGCAGCCCCTGGCACGCAGTGCAGCTGTCCTGACACAATTCCTCTGCCTCTTCTGTCCTCAGATGGCCTCTGCCCCACCCCGGGGGCTGCTGCCAGCCAGGGACGTGCAGGAATGCCTGTTCATGCTCCTTTGGCCACCATCAGGGCTGGCAGCCTATACCAGCCACCTCAGGGGTGGGGGATGTTTCTCTTATTTGGGTACCCTGCTGACTCAGTGGGACTCTACTCCTCCTCCCTTACTCCCAACACCACCTTGGTCCCAGGGGGGCAGAGGGTGGCAGGGTTCAGACTCAGGAACTCTCCTAGTCCCTGGGATGGCGCTGTAGACACAAGTGATAACAGTTGTTTATGGAGGGGTTTCTAGGCTAGAAATGGGGTCGGATTTATCTGCATACATTTTCCACCCAATCTCCAACGAAGCTGGTATTATTAGCACCTCCATTTTAAAGATGTAGAAACTGAGGCACAAACAGAATAGGTGACTTGCTTGAAGTGCCCCGCTGGGAGGTGGGGGGGGCTGGCATTCAGCCTTGGGTTGGTCTGACCTGAGCAGAGAGCTCTGAATCACTGGAGTAGTGAGCCTCCCCCAGCAGTCACTGCTGATCCACTGGAGGTCGCTGTTCCCCTTCACCCATGTAGAGGATCTGTCCTTGGAAGCCTACCACCAGGGATGTTCTGAGTGAGGTGGCAGACTCACTTCATTATAAGTTCTCAGGGGATGCAAGGTTTGCTGAACCTCAACTTGTCTCTTCCCCCACAGTCATAAAATATTAAAGCCAGAAGGTGCCATTGCAATTAGGACGGTCTAGTCTCTACATTTTATGAAGGGGGAAATTGAGGCTCAGAGATACATGGGACTTGGCCAAGGCATTCCCAAATCGCAGATAACTGGGAACAAACCCAAGACTCCAGACATCATGTCAATGCTACCTACAAATCCAATTATGTGAGCTCCGGAAACAATGTCCAGGGTCCTTCTACCCAAGCCTCCCATTTTACAGAAGGGGAAAACTGAGACTGAGAGAAGAGTCAGGTCTTCTTTTTATTATTATTATTATTATTATTATTATTATTATTTTTAAAGGTTCTTGGGCACCTGGGTGGCTCAGTGGGTTAAAGCCTCTGCCTTCAGCTCAGGTCATGATCTCAGGGTCCCGGGATTGAGTCCCAGGTCGGGCTCTCTGCTCAGCAGGGAACCTGCTTCCCCCTCTCTCTGCCTGCCTCTCTGCCTATCTGTGATCTCTCTCTCTCTGTCAAATAAATAAATAAAATCTTTAAAAAAAAATAAAAAGTGGGATCTTCCTAAGAGCAATATACAGGTAGGCAGAATGCTCCACCGATGACCCAGCTTTTTAGTAGCAGTGAGACCTATGAGGACCTCTGAGCCTCATCGGTGAAGTAGAAAAAACAAAACCTATAGAGTAGGGTCACTGTCAGCAGTATAAAGGTTGTTGGCCCTTAGGCCAGCATCCAACACATATTTAGTGCTCCATTCATGGTAGATATTATTAATACTGGTAGGCCCTTGTCATTTTTCCCAGTCCGCCATTCTGCCTTCCAGGTCAAACATTTCTCAGAGCAGTATAGGGGGTAAGGCTGTGGACTGCTGCTTTAGCCACTTTTTAGCTGGCAAACCTTGAACTGGTTACTATTCTGTGATTCTGGGCCTCAAACACCTCCTCAGTCAACTGGGGGTGGCAAGAACAGTACCTACCAGAAAGGGCTGTGGTGAGGTGGAAATAACATGTGTGTTGGGCTTCATGTAAAGCCAGCACACAGTAAGTGCTCAATAAATCTGAGCTGGCACTGATACTTGTTACTGGCATGGCCATGTTTCATGTCTGTCACATCCTAGGCTGCGGGGCGCATGTTCCACATGGAAGGGGCTAGTTCCCAACCGCTAGGACTCTCCAGTCTCAGGAGTACTAACGCAGCAAGAGAAGGCGATCCCAGAGCTCCGCACGTCCACACGGGAGAGCCTGACCCTGCTCTGATTTCTCAGTGCCTGCCTGGGGGAGGGGGATTCTGAAAAGGCTGGACGAAATCCCGGCTTTTGCAGTTATGGAAGTGTCGCGAGCCCCATTTTACAGGTGCAGAAACTGAGGTCTAAGGAGGGGGAGGCTGCTGCTCAAAGACGCACGGACACAAGCCCAGAGCTTGACGCACGGTGTCTTCGCTTGTAGCACTGTCCCCTAGGGGAGAGCCTCTGCCGTAGGAGCCCCTCCCAGAGCCCCGCCTCCTGCTCGGCAGGGTGGGCTTCGGGCCCTCCCGGAAGACCCGCGGCGTCTATCTGGGCGTTACTCACGACGAAGGAGACGACGGCAGCGAAGGCCGCCTCCACCTTCCCGCGGTCCCCGGGGAAGGGCTTCTGACCCGAAGCCGCAGCGACTAAGGCTGCCGGGAAGTCGGGTCCCGGCTGAACGCTCTGCGCCGGACTTCTCCGCGCCGGGACCTTCGGAGGAGCGCTCGATAATCTTCGGAAGCGGGAGGGAGAATTCGGGCGTTTCCGGCGCCGGAGGGGCGGGGCTGAAAGTGGCGCAGGCGTGGCCGTCGCCGCCAGCAGGAGGCGCTGTTCCCGGCGCGATTCGTTCAAGTCGGATTGCCCGCCCGGCATTCTGGAGGCACAGGTATCGGCTCAGTAGTCCTGGGGCCTCGGGTTCATGATCCGGAAAATGGGTTTGATGACAAGTTTGGTGAGGCTTTAGTGGAACCTGGATAAATGTATGAAAGGAACTAGAAGACACATGGATAAATATGCAGTTACTTACCTTGCCTCAGTTTGTTCATCTCTAAATGGGGATAATTGCACCTTCCTTTCCTGTGTACACTTTCCTGTGTAAACTGTGGGAAAAATGTATATAAAGGGCTCGGCACCTTGTAAGCGGCAATGTTTGTGATAATAGGCAAAGCGCCCTGCCAAGCCAGGAAATAATGTCCCACTCTTGGTTCCTGCCCTCAAGGAGCTCCAGCCACAGAGCCAGAAACAAGGCAGCTGGGAGCTACAGTATATCGATTGGCTGGGAGTCAGACCTGTCACCGGCCACTGAGCCTCAGTTTTCTCCTTTCCCTGAGGGTTTTAGCTTGGCTTCCTTGGATTCCGGCTTGTGAAATGCAGTCCAAGATGGATTTTAAGTATTTATTTATTTATTTATTTATTTACTTACTTACTTACTTATTTGAGAGAGTGTGTGAACGAGCACATAGAAGAAGAGGGAGAAGTACGCTCCCTGCTGAGCAAGTAGCCCCACGCAGGGCTTGATCCCAGGACCCCCTGAGATCATGACCTGAGCCAAAGGCAGATGCTCAACCGACTGAGCCACCCAGGTGCCCTAAGATGGATTATAATTAGATGCGTAAGGTGGAGTAGAGATCATAGGAAGTCACCATCAATTGGCATTTATTCATACAACAAACTTCACTGAGCCAGCTTTCTGGTACCAGATCTTAGGGAAGCAACATTGAATAAGAGATGGTTCTTGCCCTTGTTGGAGCTCACAGTTCCATTAAGAGCAAATAAATAGCCCTTTTATTAGGGCTAGAATGTCAGAAAGACAGAGAGGTTGTGGGAGCCTAAAAGGAATCAGCTATCAAAACTTTGGGGGTTCGGGAACGTTCCTGAAGGAGTAGGTAATATGAAGTAGCTGAAGGATAGGAAGGAGGGGTAGAAAGTGAATACTGGAGTGAGGGAAAGGGTTTCAGACAAGAAGCCCAGGGTGAAAGAGAATCAAGACCACCATGGAGGCGACCCTGGAGGGCAGAAGAAATCTGGGCAGGGAGGAATGCGGGCAGGGGAGGGCATATGATTTCTCTCTGTCCATTCCATCCAGTCCTACCTCCACCAAAGCCACCAGCAGGGTACATTCTTGTGCACTCCTATCTGTGCCTCACGTGTTTATGTTCCTTCAGTTGATTTGCCCACATCCTGAGCCCCAGGTGCAAAGACCATTACCTGCACCCACAGGTCAGAGGCATGGGCACCAGGGGCCCAGGTCCATTATCTAGGACCCAGGACATACACTTAAGTAATGTGCAGGGCACAAGGCACATGGAGAAGGATGAAGGCATTCCTGGGAGAGATCCAGTCATGAGCAAAGACAGGAAGGTGGGATAGGTTGGCTTTCTAGAACCAGGCTGTGAAGTTTTGTGCTTGGTGGGTGATTTAACCTCTCCAGGCCTTAATTTTCTTACCAGAGCTTATTAGAGTGGCTGTGACACCTAAATGAGAGAATGTGTTTAAAAAGCAAGAGTGGGGGGCACCTGGGTGGCTCAGTGGGTTAAGCCTCTGCCTTCGGCTCAGGTAGTGATCCCAGGGTCTTGGGATCAAGCCCTGCATCGGGCTCTCTGCTCAGCAGGGGGCCTGCTTCCCCTCCTCTCTCTGCCTGCCTCTCTGCCTACTTGTGATCTCTCTTCCTCTGTCAAATAAATAAAATCTTAAAAAAAAAAAAAAAAAAGCAAGTGCGGGAGCTCAATCAGTGAACTTGGAAGATTGGCTGAGAACAGATTTGGAAGCAGTTCTGCTCTAGCAATACTGGCTCAGAATGCATCTCTCCAAACCCCTTCACCAGAGATCCTGATTTGAGGATATGAGTGGACCTGGGAATATGCATTGGTGACCAGCACTGAGGCAGAATTATTTTTAAAATTTTAATAAAAAGCATATTATTTCCACTAACTCCCCCTAAGAAAGCAAAGACCACAAGGTCAGCTCTGTCTCTTCCTTCCTCCACCACTAACTTCCCCAGAAGCCAGAAAGCAGTCAGGTACCTAGCAGAGATTTTTCTGGTATGCATGCCTGGATCCCCAGTCCAGGTCTAGTTTGGGGTCCTGCAATGTTCTGTCTATTGCAGGTGGCTGGCTCAGGGTTGAGGAAGAGGTTTCAGAAACTTTCCTGGCATGTCTCCTCCCTGCTGGCATTTGCTGCTCTTGGATGGTCCCTTGTGTCTTCACACAGCCTGACTGCAGAGTGACAGGCTGAGTAAAGCAAGCTTCATGCCCACCAAGCTCAAGGACATGCCACTTGCAGGAGCCTCTTTTAAAGCCCAGTAGTACCTCATTTACCTGCCAACACTGACCATCAGGAATGACTTAAAAAATTTTTTTTAAAATTTATTTGACAGAGAGAGAGAGTGCACGCAAGCAGGGGGAGGGAGAGGGAGAAGCAGACTCCCCATCAAGCAGGGAGCCTGATGTGGGGCTCAATCCCAGGACCCTGGGGTCATCAACTGAGCCAGAGGCAGACACTTAACTGACTGAGCCACCTAGCCATCCCAGGAATGACCCTTTATCCAACTGATAGTTCTTCCCTCAAGCCCCAACACACCCAATTTAAAATCATTGACATATAACCTCCTAAAATTATCTATCTACGGCCTTCTGCTCTGGAACAAAGAGATAGAACATCACTGAAACTACCCTCCTCAAGCAATTGTGGAAACTGGGAAGTATAGAAGGCCTAGGTGTGACAGCCCCTCCCTACATTGCTCTGTGACCTTGGCAGGTCACTTTCTTTCTCTGACCTAGATGATCTACTCTTTACTAGAAGATACCCTGCAGATCTAGTGGAATTGTTGCAGATACCACATAGGTAGGTGGCCAGCATGCGGCAGGCAGGTGATCACCATGTGGAGGTTGCCAAAATTGTTTTCTGGATGATTCCAGATCAATTATGGTTCCATGACCACTTTCTACTTAGCAGTCTCTCCTCAGGTCAGGTCATCCAGAAAGCTGAGTTGGCTGTCATTTTAACATCCTGACTGTATTGCCTGGAAAGCCTCCTCCCCCAGACACAATGCTGGTTCCCAACAACCCTTTCTTCCACCAAGGTGATGAATCAGTTCCCCCGAGCAAAGCGCCAACCAGCTTGAGAAGTTGGGAAAGTGTTGGGTCCATTTCTATGGCAGTGATCCTATGGAAACCTAGCTGGGACTTCCCATAAATGTGAAAGGTGGTAGGACAATCCTATAATTCAGTATACCTGCTGCAATGGAATCTATTGGAGCTGAATTCCAATCCCAGCTCCACCACTTTCTAGCTGTGCATCCTAGGGCAAGTCACTCAACCTCTCTGAGCCTCCAATTCCCAGACCACAAAGTGCAAATATATCATAGGGTTACAGGGATAAGCAAGGCCAGGGCTAAAATCAAAGATACCTCCTCCACTCCTTAGCTGAGAGCCCTCATTCCTATTGTTGCTTAGCCCTTTGCTCTAGGTAACAAGAATATGACAGCTCTAGAGCATGTGTAACACAGCAAACCTCATCTAGTTGCTAGAACCGGTCCCTTAGGAAAGACCAATGAATCATTTCACTCCTACTCTCAGGAACCACAGCCCCAAATCATTCATTCATGATTATCCACAAAGGGAGTTGGAGCGAGGGTAATTGGGGAATCAGTAAATCCACCCACAAGCCCATGACCTTTGCTGCAGAATTCAGCTTCCCACCTGGTGCCACCCCAGGGCACAGATAAGTGGGCAGGCAGACAGGCCTGCTGTAGTCTTTCATCAGCTGTGGGCCAGTCTCCTGCGGTTAACCTGTGGGTGGATACTGGGAGGAGGAGGCTTATGCAAAACTGCACGTAGTTCAGTTTTTGCTGTTTCCTTCATTAAGGGAGCAGGAGAAGGGAGTCTGCCTCCTTTTACTATAAATCAAGCCCTGCAAAAATAGGACATCTCTAAGGAGGGAGAGGAGGAGGGGAAAGATAAAGAGGACAGAGAATTTGTGGGGAAAGGAGGAGGGATGTGATACAGGGAAAAGGAAAGGAGAGAGGATGGGGAAAGAAATGAAGAAAGGACAGGGCAAGGGAGACCAAGAATGTGGGGCACAATTTAAGGGAAGAGAGAAAAGGAGAAAGAGAAATGCTCAGTTCTTCATAGATAGATACACTTGATCTTTTTTTTTTAAATTTATTTATTTGACAGACAGAGATCACAAGTAGGCAGAGAGGCAGGCGGAGAGAGAGAGGAGGGAGCCCGATGCGGGGCTCGGTCCCAGGACCCTGGGATCATGACCTGAGCCGAAGGCAGAGGCTTTAACCCACTGAGCCACCCAGGCGCCCCAGATACACTTGATCTTAGCCAAAAGGCTGAGAAGCAATCTTCATAGATATATACAAATAATTGCTGAAGTCCAAGAGGAAAAGGAATACTAGGGAAGTCTGCAGACAACAGAGTGAACAGGTATGTAGACCCAGCAAAACTGACCAGCCAGCAGGGATTGGGAGGCTCCAAGCTTAGGTGGTGGTGGGGTGGGGGCGGGTTAAGGTGGTTCACTTTAAAGCCTTTCCCAGTCGTTCTGCAGTGGCCTTCCTCCAGGAGCACACAGGGCTGGGAGCTGTCCATACCCCTGGTGCTGAAATGTCCAGGCGCTCACTGGCAAGACTGCTCAGCCATTGGACAACAACTTGTTAGGCACCTACCATATGCCACCTATTGTTCCAAGTGCCAAGGAAGACAGCAGTGAATAAAACAGAAAAATATCTGAGCCCTTATGAAGCTTACAACCCTTGGGAGAAGAGAACACAAGAGAGATAAGAACTATCCATGTTAGAAAAAGGTCACTTCTAAAATAAGAAAAAAAAGTCACTTCTTTTTTCTTGAAAGTTTCAATGTTATAAACTGTTATTTTCAAGCAAGTGTTGTTTAACAAAATGTATCCTTAGTTAAATAATAGCTTGTTCTGGACTTATATGTGTATATATGTGTGTGTATATATATGTATATATGTGTATAAATATATGTATATATAAATATGTATAAATATATAAAAATAACACTTATATATATAAATGTGTATATATATATATATATGCTGAAGACACAGAATGTTCTATGTGATTTGTCATTTCACTTTTAACAAAATGCTACATCAGTCACAATTTTCGTACAATATTTAATGTGAGAAAAGGTCACATTTTATGAAGAAAAATAAAGGAGGAAGAGAATGAGGAGTTCATCAAATGTACCCTGAAACCATGGTCACATGCCATTCCCCAGAGAGGAGACACAGTGGTGCAGGATACCAAGGCTGGGAGTGAGTCCTTACATAAAGAATATGCTGACATTGGGTCACAGGTCACAGGGACTCTTAGTTGGATGACCCATCAGGGGCACCTTGGTGGCTCAGTTGGTTAGGTGCCTGCCTTCAGCCCAGGTCATGATCTCAGGGTCCTGGGACTGAGCCTGTGTCGGGCTCCATGCTCAGTGGGGAGTCTGCTTCTCCCTTCCCTCTGTCCCTCTTCCTCTCTCTCTTAAATAAATAAAATTTTTCTTTTTCTTTTCTTTTCTTTTCTTTTTTTTTTTTTTTAAGGAGGATCCATCAGAGGCCAGACTCCAACCCTCACCTCTTCTCCCTCTGGGTGCATCTCATTCCTTCACTCTCAGGCCATCTGTGTCTACTGTGCCAGAGAAGTGGGTTCCCACTCTGGGTGTCCAATATCACTTTAGTCCTGGAAAATTTGAGACACTGGGCTCACTTCTGTTTTATCAGAGGGTCAATTAAGGCAACCCACTTCCTCACTTTATTTCCTCAGTTTACTCATCTATGAAATAGCAACTATCATCCTTATCTAGTAAACATGGTTTAAGGAGGTACCAAGGGGAAAGTGGTGGCCGAGTTCTCTCTACTGTACACATGTGGCTGGGTGAGGGAAGGATTTCCCCTCATTGAGGTCACATTCTTTAGAGTCCCCAGTGCTCAACACAGGGTCTAGTTCTATAGCATTGAGTGAATGAAGTGAGTGACAGCAACGTTTGGTTGATGTTCATGGAGAGCTGTATACTGCTTTATCCTTCACACTGCAGCCCTGTTCCCAAAGAGCACTGACATTGGGGCCCACAGGGGTTCTAGATAGTTTTGCCATAAGCTTCTTTGTTGCAAGTGTTTTTTTTTTGTTGTTGTTGTTGTTTTTTACCACATTACTAATTGGCTGTGAGGTAATTTTCCCTTAAAAGATTAAGAAAAACACAACTGGTTGATAGTTTGGTTTGATAGTTTTTTGGTCTCATCAACTGTCTGACGGTTTGGCTTACTTTCTCCATTGACATAGTGCTCCCATTTATATATAATTTAAACAGTAGCCATTATGGTGGTCTATACAGTGGTACAGAATTTTGAACCCAGACCTCCCACAGAACATTGGAATCTTTATCAACAACATGTGACATTATGCCAAGAACAAGCAACTGTGTAGAGAAGGCTTTCACAATGCAATACAAAACCCAGTTATAAATATATATCCTAGTGTTTGGAAATGAATACCTGTCTTGATGAAAGAAGAATTTTTAGCATAAAAACAAGAAAGCGTGATGTTAAATGAGAGAATCAGGAAGCCAAGGAAATGTGTAACTATGAACTATTATTTTTGAGACAAGTACAAGTACAATCCACAAAATAAAGTGAGTTATTTGCACAGTACTGTCGTGAATCTACATATAGTTAAAATGTATTCAAATATTTTGTATTTTCCAACAGTCTTTAAAATTTTGTTATTCAGGGGTGCCTGGCTGGTTCAGTCAGGAGACTGTGCAACTTAGGTCTCAAGATCATGAGCTCAAGCCCCACACTGCATGTAGAATTTACTCAAGAAAATTGTTATTCATGTTTCATTATGTCCTTTTTAATGAACATCTTTCCTTCATTTTTCACGATTTTGTCTCTTATAAGAAAAAAAGACATGATCCACAGGAGCCCAGATTGCAGCCCAGGGAGAACACAGGGAGGAGCCCAATTCTAAGAGGGTCCTTCAGTGTGGGCCACTATGGGAGACACTTGAGAGCAAGAAAGTCCTATGATCAAGTAAGTTTGGATAACACAGCACACTCCAATCACCTTTGGAGGATTTTCAATGTCCATTGCCAAGTCCAGGGTCCAAGAGCTGCTTCACAAGCCCTATTTAACTTCTTCACCCATGAAACTCCTGTCTTCCTCTCCTTTTTTGGAGAAACACTTATTATCCTCAAGCAGGTGCCTTGGGAAATACTGGACTAGGATTTGGGAAGGATTTGAGAATCCTCATCCCGGGGAGACAAGTTTAAAGGTTTATGGGATTCTGTAACCTCAGTGTTTTGTATGTGCCTATCATAAAGCAGGTGCTCAGTAAACAGGTAATGGATGGATGGATGGATGGATGGATGGGTGGATGGAAGAATGAATGAATATGTTATTCTATGAATGAATGAATGAATGAATGAATGACTCTGTTATTCTTCTCATTTCCAAATGGTAATAATTGAGGGGAGGAAGGTGAAAGCAATTTGAGACCCAAGGACTCAGGACAGAACAATTTTTAATTTCTTCTAGACCACAAGTTTGGCTGGAGAACTGATGTAATTTATTCACCCATTCATTCATTCAGCCAATGAGAGTGGTTAAGGGCAGTGTAGTGGATTAGCACTAGAGAACTTGGAGGGGATAATTAACGAAATGTGGAGGTAAAGGAGGCTAAAAATGGCTTCCTGGAAGTGAGTCAGAAGGGTCCTTTGGGAGAATGAACTCGGGGCTCCCACCCTCATCCTATTTTTCCAGTCACACAAATCATGCTTGGGATTTCTTGCTTGGAATTCTCAGGGAGCTGTGATCCCATGGTTGTGGTCCCCTGACCTTGACAGAATTCACCTTGGACCCTGACCCCCAACACTTAAGGAGCTCCCCTCACCTCTCGCCCTCACTGTCAGCTGCTTATCAATCCATCCCACACCCTGAGGAGGTATCTGCGTTATGCGAATGACTGAAAAGACCCAAAGGAACAAAGCTCTGCTGGCAAAATGCCAAGCAGAATGACAAGTAAATGGGGAGCCACATGAGAGCAGAGAGGCTCTGCTCAATCCCCCCTAGAAGCCATTCTCAGAAGCGTCAGACCAGACACTCACCTCCTTCCTCCCAGCATGGACTGCAAACCAGCCCCTCTGCCCCCTGCAAACTGGCTCATGACTGGATCTTTAAATGGGGGGGAAAAATGCTTCATCATGTTCTGCTTCTCCATTCAGAACCAGAAACTCCCTTCCCCCTCCTTCCTTCTCCCAGCGCACTCTCCTTCCAGTAAAATGTGGTTAAAGGGACAGTACCATTACTTCCTCATCTCTGAGGGTCTCTTTAGGACCAGGGGCCCGGAAATGAGGCAGAGAACAAGGAGAAACAAACTGGCAGAGGTCTTTTCTGGGGGAAATCTGTCTGTTCCCATCCTGGGAAGCCCACAGAAAGAAAACTAGTATAAACTGGAAGTGTAGTGGGGATTGAGTAACTGCCTGAGGGGAGGCTCAGATCTGGGAGGGGAGTCTCAAGGCTCCTTCCCAGAAAAAGATGGTGGGAGTCCCAAAGGAGGAGCAGGAAAGCCCAGATGTGTATGTGGGAGAACTTCATAGAAAACAGGGGAATGGATCCCCTAGCAGAAGGTCGAGGGGCTGGGTCTCCAGCTCCCAGAGTAGTCCTGCAGGATCATTCAGCACACTCCTCAGTTCCCAACTGCCTGGCACATATTCATACATCCCTCCTCTCCTGCTCCTAGGTAAAGGCAGAGATTAACGGCTTTCTCACCCAAGGAGCAGGCCCTGTCCTCGGTGCTGAAGCACCAGACACAGCCCTACCCCACTCCCAAGGCATTTCACGTGAGAATGAAAGCCCAAGGAAAAGTGGTATAACACAAGCAGTTGTTAGTGGTGTAACACCAGCATAGCAACCCAAATCCCAGGAGCCCCTTTATCTATCTGACCTCCCATTCAAGATTATGGACGTAAGGGATTTTGGTGCCCTGGAAACCTCCCACCACTTCACTGGGGGCTATGAGGGATGCCTATCACTGTACCCACTTCTCTGTTGTGGAGGTGCTGGGGGAGGGATGACAGATGACAAGTCAAAGTGCAGGAAATGAGGAGGAAAGAGGGAGAAAGGACTTTCTAGTTGCGGGAAAGGGGCTGCCACGTTCACAGGCAGTATATGGGTTCCCTTGCCCTAGTTCAGCCAGAGACTCCCCCAAAGTAGATGCCGCTGGTGGGTCTCTAGTTGCAGCTTATCCCAGGGCAAGGTACAGGTGGGAAAAATGGGGTGGGGGAGGCGCAACTTCTCCAAGGTCATTTAGCCAGCAAACTGTGAAGCTGACCTCAGACCATAGATCTTGACCTGAATGACTCCTAGGACACCTGTCACTTCCCCCCACCCCACACAGGCTCTAGTCCCCCCAACTTCATGCCCAGCCCCCACAGAAGCCCCACTCTGGGTTCTCTGACCCTTCCACAACCCACGTTCCTCTGGCCTATTCAGAGGACCCTCTGCCTCCTTCACTGAGAGCCCTCCTTGCTGGGGCCAGCTTCAGGGTCTCCTTCCTATACTGCAGGGACCCCTGGGTCTCCCATCCTGGCTTCCCTCTCTCCATCCTCTGAGATGTCTCCCATACCCCAATTCAGAGTGCCCTTGCCGCCCTTCCCAACTCCAAGTCCCCCTCCCCTATTCCTTAGCGGGCTGCGTTTCTTCCTGGCGGCTTCCTAGGTATTAGGGAAAGAGTATTTCTATTCAGGAGTCTTCTATCTCTACCTTCTGTAGCATCCACCAGAGTCCATTTAGGATTACTTTGCTCCCTCCCCTCTTCCGGACTGGCTCCAGACACGCTGCACCCCCTATCCTGAATCCTAACTTTCAGGAAAATTTTGTGCCCCCCACCCCCAATTCAGGGGTCTCTTCATCCTACTGACTACAGAGTCATCCATCGCTCCATCCCAAAGGCACCCTGTTCCTATTCCCACCAGGACTCCCTTGTCCTCTTCCTATTTTGGGTCTCTTCTCTATTTCCGAGCACAGTAGCAGGGTCTTCTGACTCGCATCCAGGGGTCCCCACCGTTCCACTCCAGGAGTCCTGTACCTCCTAATCCGACCTCGGAGTGCTCCACTGACGCTGCGTTGATTCCCCTTCACTCCTGAGTCCCCCTGCCCCGCCCCTCTCACTGCGGCGGAGCGGCCCGGGCAGCCCCGGCGGAGGCAGAGAGGGCGGGGCCCTCCTCTCCTGCCGCCCCCCCCCACTGCCAAGGGGCTGGACCCGACCCGGCTGCTATAAAAAGGCCGGCATCCCCGTGCTGCCGCAGTGCCTCCCGCCCCGTCCTGGCCTTGGGTATACCCCTCCGCCGGCGGCCGCACCTGCTCCCGCCATGATGAGCTTCAGCGGCGCGGACGCGCTGCTGGGCGCCCCGTTCGCGCCGCTACATGGAGGCGGCAGCCTGCACTACGCGCTGGCCCGCAAGGGCGGCGCGGGCGGAGCGCGCTCTGCTGCGGGTTCATCCAGTGGCTTCCACTCCTGGGCGCGGACATCCGTGAGCTCCGTGTCGGCCTCCCCGGGCCGCTTCCGAGGCGCAGCAGCCACCTCAAGCACCGACTCGCTAGACACGTTGAGCAACGGACCGGAGGGCTGCGTGGTGGCCGCAGCAGCGGCCCGCAGCGAGAAGGAGCAGCTGCAGGCGCTGAACGACCGCTTCGCGGGCTACATCGACAAGGTGAGGCAGCTTGAGGCTCACAATCGCAGCCTGGAAGGCGAGGCGGCGGCCCTGCGGCAGCAGCACGCTGGCCGCGCCGCCATGGGCGAGCTATACGAGCGAGAGGTGCGCGAGATGCGCGGCGCTGTGCTGCGCCTGGGCGCGGCGCGCGGCCAGCTGCGCCTGGAGCAGGAGCACCTGCTGGAAGACATCGCGCACGTGCGCCAGCGCCTAGACGACGAGGCCCGGCAGCGGGAGGAGGCCGAGGCGGCGGCGCGCGCACTTGCGCGCTTTGCGCAGGAGGCCGAGGCGGCCCGCGTCGAGCTGCAGAAGAAGGCGCAAGCGCTGCAGGAAGAGTGCGGCTACCTGCGGCGTCACCACCAGGAGGAAGTGGGCGAGCTGCTTGGCCAGATCCAGGGCTGCGGCGCCGCGCAGGCGCAGGCGCAGGCCGAGGCGCGCGACGCCCTGAAGTGCGACGTGACGTCGGCGCTGCGCGAGATCCGCGCGCAACTTGAAGGCCACGCGGTGCAGAGCACCCTGCAGTCGGAGGAGTGGTTCCGAGGTTCGTGGGCGCGTGGGGGAGGGGGCGCCCCCTCCTGGCCGGAACGGGTGCAGTCGGCTGCAGGCTGTGCCGTTCAGCTTCCCCCTTTGTTAAATAACAGTTTCCCCCGGGTCTCTGGAGACACCCCTCTCTCCCTTCCTTGAAATTCTGGGTTGTCCTTTGGCTGCCCTCCTCCAGGGTCCTTATATCTGTCCTGAGACTCTGGGTCCCCTCTGTTGCCCCAGCCCAAGATTAGAGAGCCCCACTCTGAGGTCCCTTTCTATCAGGTTCCTTCTACAGTTCCAAAGTAGTGCCAGCTTCCAGTTACAGGTACTGGGGAGCCTTTGCCCTTCAAAGTAACTTGCCTTCCCTGCCCAGCACTGCTCATCCCTCTTGCCTGCACTCTGCAGGGGACCTCATTCTCCAGACCCCTATCAGGCTCCTCCCCAGTGGGGCATTCTCACATCCTTTCTCCCGGGAGATACCATCACCTCAGCCAATGGGTGCATGACGCTGAGATGGTGCCTTAATGTCCTCTCTCCCCTTGAGAAGCTGGAAGCTTCTCAAGCTCCCCCCTCCTCCAACTCCATGCTGCTCTGAGTCAGCTAGATTGCAGCTGCAGCAGCTCTGAAGCTGTGCCCAGCAGCTGCAGGGTGACCTTGGGCAATGTTTGCCTTCTCTGGTTTTCATTTCTTTGGGGGTTGAAAGGGGAGGGTGTTGACCCGCTGAGCCTCTTACTCAGGGGAAGCTACATGATCCTTCCTGAAACTGTGTAAAACTTTTGCATTTTCCTTGGGAGAGGGTGCAGAGGCTCCAGCGATTTTCAAATCGGTCTGTGTCAACAGAGGTAAGAAGCCTCGCCCACCTTGATGGTTTCTAAGTCTTTGCCAATGCTAGCAGGGAAAGCCAGGAAAGCTGGGACTCGGATGCCTGGTTTTCCCCATTTTCCTCTCCTTTGCAGTGGCAGTGCCTTCCCTTCCCCCATCTCTGCAGCAAGACACCTCCCAAAGCAAACCTCTCTGCTCTCTTGGGTTTTGCCCTTTACACAGACAAACCATCCTAGGACTTCTGGCCCACCCAGCTGGCTTCCTTTCTCCCCTTTTCACCTTCCCAAGACTCATGCCCTGGCTTTTATTATCTTGGGATTCACGATATTCACTTTTGGGAGATGTAGACTAGTCTTCAGACCTCCTCCGGTCCTAGAAGGTCTTCTGGGAACCAGCAGCCCATTGTTCACAGGGGCCAGGGTGTGGCTGCCATTGACACAAGGATTCCTGTACTAGCGAATGCGCAGCCAGGTGGGGGAAGGGACAGAGAAGCTGGCATGTGGGCCCCCCAGGCTCCGCAGTGACCTTGGGCTCTGCAGAACCAAAACCTGCAAGGAAGGGGCTGTGGCTTCTAGTGGCTCACAGCACCTTCATGCCTCTAGAGGTCACAGGCTCTTTACCTTGTTCCACCACAAGCTCAGAGTTAAGCCCTGTCAGCCAAGTTTCACATCTGAATTCCCAGCATTGACAGCTGGGTTCAACCCAGCTGAACCAGGTATTAGGACCAGAAATGGAGCGTCCGCTGTCCTATGGGGTTTCAGATCTTGAATTTGGGGAGACAGTCTGACTGTTGGAACCAGACAGACACTAGATTTGAATCTACTGCTTATTACTAGCTGGCTTTGAACGGTAGTAATTTGCCTATCACAAAGGAGAGGGTAGGTTAAGAATCCAAGATGGCACCAGGTGCTCAGTGGGTCTTCAAGCCATGCATGTCACCTTTGGGATTTGGGCTCTATAATCCAAATCTGGGTGTGTTTAACTCTGTGCCCTGTCTCCTTCTCCCACAGTGAGACTGGACCGACTATCAGAGGCGGCCAAGGTCAATACAGATGCCATGCGCTCAGCACAGGAGGAGATAACAGAGTATCGCCGTCAGCTACAGGCCAGGACCACAGAGCTAGAGGCTCTCAAAGGCACTAAGGAGTCACTAGAGAGACAGCGCTCTGAGCTGGAGGACCGTCATCAGGCTGACATCGCATCCTACCAGGTGGGCAGGGATGAGGCAGAGAGCCAGACTACCTTCCCTGCTCAGGTGATCCTGGACAAGTCACTGTCCCTCTCTCAGCAGAGTTGTAGTGGCGAAGACTGTGGGAGGGCCTTGGAGTAAGACATGCAAGGGGTACCAGTATGTCTTTCTAGCTGAGTCTGAATTCCTCCAGTGCAATGGGGGAAAAGAAAAAGCATGTCCACTTTGCAGAGCTGTGAAGGTTAAAGAGATGGATAGACTTTCCATGAGATGAGTGTGAGCCTGCTCAGCAGGGTGTGGGTCATGGTGGGCATTTGGTAAACTATAACCAGCATCTGCAAACATGGGTAGCCTAGGGAAGGCCTTGGCAGATTCCTTCCATTAAAGATAGCTGGCAAAAGAAAATGACTCTTATTTTTTTTTTTTTAAGATTTTATTTATTCACTTGAGAGAGGGAGAGCATGAATAGGGAGAGAGGCAGAGGCAGAGGGGAAAACACACTCCCCACCAAACAGGGAGCTTGATGTGAGGCTCAATCCCAGCACCCTGGGATCATGACCCCAGCTAAAGGTAGCCACCCAGACACCCCAAAGATGACATTTCTAAAGACCTCATAATGTGAGTTAATATATGGGGACTGTGGATAAATTAGGAAATGGTGAAAGCAAAAAAGAGGCAATAAAAATCAGCCCTAATGGTTCACTTTCAGCAGTGGCTAAGTGAGCCTGGGGACAGGGGAGAAGTTTCCATTGCTATTTAGCGGGTTTCTGTGTATGGCTTCAGTCCTCAGCCACAGGTGTTTTCTCAGCCCTGACTGTTCAGTAGGCACTTAGGAGCATTGGGAGCCAAAGCAGACAAGGCTCTGTTCCTTCAGAGCGTTTTCTAAGTTCAGAAGATCTGTAAAACTTCACCTGTCATCCCATTGACCATTGATAACCATTATTGGTGGCTGGTGTGTTTCATTCTAAACCACTCCCCAGGCTGAGGTTGTACAGACATGCAGCAGGATTTTTGCTCCAGGTGGTTTCCACGTCCACAAATGAGGCTCCCATAGCTTTGGCAGTGTGGGTGTTGGCCCCAGTGACTGCTTTGGGTTTGCATGGTGTGCTCCAGCTTCTCCGGTGCTGAGGGCCAAGTGCTGGCTGGTGTGTGATGTGTGTGTGACCTCACCTCCCCAGGAAGCCATCCAGCAGCTGGATGCTGAGCTGAGGAACACCAAGTGGGAAATGGCAGCCCAGCTCCGAGAGTACCAGGACCTGCTCAATGTCAAGATGGCTCTGGATATTGAGATTGCCGCTTACAGGTGAGGGGGGCTGGGGGGCCTTTGGGATGGTGGGGAGCTCTTGTGTTCTTATGAGAAGCTTTGCACTGAGTTTCAGGTTCCCAGCAAGATGGCATGCCTATCTTAGAGACAAAAAAGAATTTTTTTTTTGGTGGTAAAATATATAGGATATGGAATTTTCTATTTAACCATTTTTAAGTATACCATTCAGTGGCACTAAGTACATTTACCTTGTGCAACCGTCACCACCATCTATCTCTAGAACTTTTTCCATCTTCCCAAACTGAAATCCTGTGCTTACTAAAGAATTACTCCCCACTCCTTTTTCCTTCTTTCCTCTGGTCCTAGCAGCCATCATTCTACTTTCTGAAATAAGTCTGGAGGGTGGCTTCTTTTCATTCTGCCAGTGACTTAGAGAATTAACGTTCCTCACCCCTCACCAAATCTGGCCAGGTAGAGGCCTGCTTTGGAGGGAAAGGAGGTACCTGAGTTGTCAGAGGGACAACTCACTTAGCGCTTTTTTGGTTTTGTTTTGTTTTTAGCTCTCTGGGCTTTTGTTTCCTGGGGAAGTAAAATGGAGATGGTAATAGTACTCCTGTCACAGGGCCACGGGGAGGAGGAACTAATCCAGTTCTGAAGCAAATCCGGATACAGCTGGGTGGCCGTAGAGAAAGCCTTCAGTAAATGGTAGCCAGGAGATGGCCCTGAGACCTCCCAGCAGAGCAGTTTGTTGCTGCGGGGCAGGCTGACCCAATGATCTATCCCAGTTGCTGGCAGGTGACCCTTCATGTCCCACCTCTTGGGTCTAGTCTGTAATCTTGCTGCTCAGAATGCAGTGGGTGAACCAGCACAATCAGCATTTTCACAAACCTGTTGGAAAGGCAGATTCTCAGGCCCCACCCCAGACCTACTGAATCAGAATCTGCATTTTAACCAGATTCCTGGGGGATTTGTATGCTGTTAAGTTTGCAAAGCGCAGGTGTAGGGTAATCCCTACACCTATTGTGAGTCAGGCACTGCCAGGTCCTTTTTATTTCTTATCTCATCGAAACAACCCTCTGAGGGAGGGGCTCTTATGACCCTCTTTTTGCCAATGAAGAAACTGAGACTTTAAGAGTCAGAATGGCTTGGTTGAGGTCTACATACTTACTGAGTAGGAAAGAGCAGACACTGCCATCCCCACCCTATTCCTAAAACTCAAAGGATGAGAAAATAAGTGACTGGGGACTCTTGAAATTCCAGTGGGAATTCTAAGACCTCTTATGTTGATATTAAGTCCCCAGAAGTCCAAATTTATAAATGAGAAATTGTTTGCTCAGGCTCCCACCTTCCTCTTGAATATTTTAGTTGAGGGAGAGTTACTGTAATTTTTGTTAATACAGGTGTTCTCTCTCGAGGGCCATTTTGGGGTGGGGGCATTGTTTTAGAAGTTGGAGCCTTAGCCGCATAAAACAAGAGCAGTGCCATTAGGGTACAGATTCTGGGTTGTCCCTGGGACTATTTCCAGACTCAAATTGTCCAACATTCACATTCCTTCCTCTACCAAAGTCCATATCATTGGATTCTTTGGATTTTCAGAGTAACTCAAGAAGACCCCCAACTCATCAGTCTGCTCTGAGTTAATAATAGTAATGTGTTCTATTATCCATTCTGCAGAAAACTCCTGGAGGGTGAAGAATGTCGGATTGGCTTTGGCCCCAGTCCTTTCTCCCTTCCAGAAGGACTTCCCAAAATCCCCTCTACATCCACTCACATAAAGGTCAAAAGTGAAGAGAAGATCAAGGTGGTAGAAAAATCAGAGAAGGAAACCGTGATTTTGGAGGAACAGACAGAAGAGATCCAAGTGACTGAAGAAGTGACTGAAGAAGAAGAAAAAGAGGCCAAAGAGGAGAAAGGCGAGGAGGAGGAGGAAGCAAAAGGGGGAGAAGAAGAAGCAAAATCTCCCCCAGCAGAAGAGGCTGCATCTCCAGAAAAGGAAGAGGCCAAGTCACCAGTTGGAGCCAAGTCCCCAGAGAAGGAGGAAGCTAAGTCCCCAACTGAGGCCAAGTCCCCAGTGAAGGAAGAGGCCAAGTCCCCAGAAAAGGCTAAGTCCCCCATGAAAGAAGAAGGAAAATCACCAACTGAGGCCAAGTCCCCAGCTAAGGAAGAGGCTAAATCTCCAGCTGAGGTGAAGTCCCCTGAGAAAGCTAAATCTCCCATGAAAGAAGAAGCAAAATCTCCAACTGAGGTCAAGTCCCCAGAGAAGGTCAAGTCCCCAGCTAAGGAAGAGGCAAAGTCCCCTGTGGAGGCCAAGTCACCTGTGAAGGCCAAGTCCCTGGTGAAGGAGGAGGCCAAGTCCCCAGAGAAGGCCAAGTCCCCGGTGAAGGAGGAGGCCAAGTCACCTGAGAAGGCCAAGTCCCCAGTGAAGGAAGAGGCCAAGTCCCCAGTGAAGGAAGAGGCCAAGTCCCCAGAGAAGGCCAAGTCCCCAGTGAAGGAAGAGGCCAAGTC
>NC_081564.1:21941481-21952556 GCF_022355385.1 Mustela nigripes
AAGTCCCCAGAGAAGGCCAAGTCCCCAGTGAAGGAAGAGGCCAAGTCACCTGAGAAGGCCAAGTCTCCAGTGAAGGAGGAGGCCAAATCCCCAGAGAAGGCCAAGTCCCCAGAAAAGGCCAAGTCTCCAGTGAAGGAAGAGGCTAAGTCCCCTGAGAAGGCTAAGGCTCTTGATGTTAAGTCCCCAGAAGCCAAGACTCCAGCAAAGGAAGAAGTAAGGTCCCCTGCTGACATCAAATCTCCCGAAAAGGCAAAAAGCCCTGTCAAGGAGGAGGTCAAGTCCCCAGAGAAGGTCAAATCTCCTGTGAAAGAAGAGACCAAGACTCCTGAGAAAGAGGTCACAAAGAAGGAAGAGGCAAAGTCCCCCATAAAGGAGGAAGAGAAACCCCAAGAAGTGAAAGTCAAAGAGCCCCCAAAGAAGGCAGAGGAAGAGAAAGCCACACCAAAAGCTGAGGAGAAGAAAGACAGCAAAAAAGATGAGGTGCCAAAGGAGGCTCCAAAACCTGAGGTCCAGGACAAGAAGGAACCAGCTGTGGAGAAACCCAAAGAATCCAAAGGTGAAGCCAAGAAAGAGGCTGAAGATAAGAAAAAAGCAGTGACCCCAGAGAAGGAGGCTCCTGCCAAGGTAAAGGAAGAGGCCAAACCCAAAGAGAAGGCTGAGGTGGCCAAGAAGGAGCAAGATGATGCCAAGGCCAAAGAACCTAGCAAAGTGGCAGAGAAGGAGCCAGAAAAGCCAAAGAAGGAAGAGACGCTGGCAGCACCTGAAAAAAAAGATGTCAAGGAGGCCAAGAAGCCTGAGGAGAAACCCAAAGCAGAGGCCCAAGCCAAAGAAGAGCCGAGCAAAGAGGCCCCCACACCTGGCAAAGCCAAGACAGAAAAGGCTGAGAAATCCTCTAGCACAGACCAGAAAGACAGCAGGCCTGCAGAGAAGGCCACGGAAGATAAGGCTTCCAAGGCAGAGAAATAAGGCAGGGAGAAAGGACTCCAGAACAGCCAAAGAAACTCAGGAGGGCCCAGGAGCTCAAGGGTCAACATAACAAATTTTCATTTTTTTCTCCCTTTCTTTATATAAGAAAAAACTCTGCTTAGGTGATGGGGCCCTTCTTTACCAAACAGGAATTTCTATTAGCAATAGGTTAGCAAGAGAGGGTATTCCCAGTCCCCAGCCCTACACCCCAAACTCTCCGCAGGCGATGGACAGTTATGTTATGATAGCTTACGTAGCCGAATGTGATATATGCCGAATGCCATATGTAAACACTTGACTATAAAAACTGACCCCCTCCTTTCCAAATAAGTGCATTTATTACCTGTATGTGCAATTGACAGATGATCGCAATAATGAATGAGCAGTTAGAAACACATTATGCTTGAGATGTCTTAACCTATTCCTGAATGCCTTCTGTTTTCCAAAGGAGTGGCTGAGCCCTTGCCCAGAGCTCTCTATCCTGGAAGAGCTGGAGCAGGTGGGGCTGGGCACTGGCCACTGAATCATGCCAGGGCGCACTTTTCCACTGAAGTCCACTTTCAATTGCTTCTGTGCAATAAAACCAAGTGCTTATAAAATGAGTATGTTTCTGCTGTTATTTATTCTCTGCTCCCCAGCAGGCTGGGGAGCAGGCCAAAGGGAAGTCTAGATGTCCTACTCAAGGTCGCAGAGGACTGAGTGAGCATCAGAGGTCCCGTGCAGGTATGGGACCAGTTAACGTGGCCTCTCTCGGGCTGTTTCCGGGACACAAATCATGTGCTAGGTGCTTTATCTTTATGATTTTGTAGCTAGGTGGCCTGGCACATGGTTTCTCAGTGTGGTTTGTGGATCACCTATATTAACATCGTCTGGGAGCCATAAGAAATGCAGATTCCTTGATTCCATCCTAGACAATTGAATCAAAATCTGAGGCGTAGGTCTGGGAAAGTACATGCTTTACCAACTCCCGTTTGATTCTGATGCACACTGAAGCCTGGGAATGGGTGAGTTCCTGTGGATATTAAATAGTCTATTTATAGAGCTCTACTACATCCTCTTTTGTAAGGAGGGGTGAGCCTTCTGAATAAGGGGCCATAGGAGGCTAATTCACCTGTTGTGAAGACTACTACAGTCATCGCCATTGGGAACAATGTCAGTAGTCCCTTAATAGGATTCTAATATACTTCAGAGATGATTTTGAAAGCTGTATTTTTGTGAATTTATGTGAATTTGCTCTAAAATTCTTGTGTGGCTTCCAACCTTGTGTTTGATTTTAGCACTTTTCCTGGGAATTGCTTCTTTCCCTGCTCCAGCCAGGTGGTTCTCAGAGTCACCATGTTTTCTAATTGCCCTGTACCACTAGTCACTGGTGATTGATCCAAGAATGGCCACTCGATTCCAGATGAGCCAATGAGAACTCTTGGGATTTCAAACTTAGACCAGATTGACTGTCCATTTTCTCCTTGTTGGGGGTAGGTGAATAAGGGAATCAGTAGCTATGGGCCACCATTTTTCCATCCTTGTGGAAAAGTTTGTCTGTGAGAAAGCGAGATGGACCGAGACAAGATACTTAGAGAATTATTGTAGATTTCAGGTCCTTGATCATGATGTTCCTTTCCATGGCTTATTGGCCATTCTTTGAGCTGATAAAGTTTTACCAAAGCTCATTTAGGATATGGCTCTGTCATATGCAACTGGAAGGGTTCTGATAACATAGTGACTGGGGGCATCTGGGTGGCTCAGTCGTTAAGCGTCTGCCTTTGGCTCAGGTCATGATCCTGGGCTCCTGGGATCGAACCCCCCCATCGGGCTCCCTGCTGGGCAGGGAGCCCGCTTCTCCCTCTCCCACTCTCCTTGCTTGTGTTCCCTCTTTCACTGTGTTTTTCTCTGCCAAATAAATCAAGTCTTTAAAAAAGTAATGAAGTGACTGAGGGGGGATGGTAACTATGCTGGAAACCAAATGGTCTACTTGGGACTCTCTCTGGCCCTCTCCATCCCTCCCCCATTCTCTCTCTGTCTCAAATAAATAAATCTAAAAAATAACAAAAGCAATGAATATGGATTATACCAAAAAGTAAGATAAATATAAGGGGAAGATGGGGAAAGGAAAAATGGAGTGTATAATTGATCAAAAACACTCATCTCTCATACCAGTCTGGAGAAAATGCTTAAAATCGATAAAAGAAAGGACTGAGAAACTACCAGACTAGAGGAGACTAAGGAGACATGATGACTCAGTGCAATGTGGTATCCTGCACTGACTTCTAGAACATCAGTGGAAAAAGCAGTGAACTACAAATGCAATCTGTCATTCAGTTAAGAGCAATGTACCAGTATTAATCTCTTTGTTCTGACAAATACATGATCACACAGGTGTGAATATTATAAGGAATTGGGAGAGGGTATTCAGGAACTTACTATGCTGCCTTTGCAACTTTTCAGTAAATTTAAAATTACTTCAAAATATAAAATCTTAAAAAAAAAATAAGGGAGTGGGAGAACCTGACTGGCTCAGTCAATGGAGCATGTGTGACTCTTGATCTTGGGGTTGTGAGTTCAAGGCTAATGTTGGGTATAGAGATTACTTAAAAATAAAATCTTAAGAAAATATAAATAAAATTACTTCAAAATAAATTCTTTTAAAAAGTGTTGTATCAATCAATGTATGCCTGGGTGGCTCAGCTGGTTTAAGTGTCTGGCTCTTGGTTTTGGCTTAGGTCAGACATGGTCTCAGGGTCCTGGGATGGAGCGGGTATTGGGCTCTGCGCTCAGCATGGAATCTGCTGGAGATTATCTCCTTCTCCCTCACCCTCTGATCACACTCTCTCAAATAAATAAAATCTTTTAAAAAAATTGGTATGTCAAGAAATTGCACAGGACTAAAAACAAAGTAAATAGGATATCAGAACCTAAGACCTGGAGTTGAAGGTAAAGTAGACGAAGGTCAGGAAAAGGCAAAGGCCCCTATGTGTCATTATAAGCAGATCATAACCAGTCAAAGCCAACAGGCCCCAAACAGCTTCCAGCCCAATCTCCTTATATAGATGAGGAAACTGAGGCCAGAGGGGCAGGAGCCTGTCTAAAGCCTACTTGGTTGCAGAGTTCACTTTCCTATTTGTTCTATACAGAAAATATGAATAACCTGGATATTAATTTTTTAGAGTCTTATTTTTTAAAAATTGCTCTCAGTGACCCTTATTTAGAAATTTTATACTTTCTCAGTTTTGAAATCACAGGGAAGACATGATAGGCAGTAGAAATACAAGGGCTCTTCAATATCTCTGATTCAACCAATGTCCACAGGAGAAAAGAAGGGGCTTGTCTAGATTAGAACCCAAGCCATCAGCTTTGGTACCATCATATCAGCACTTTCCAAGGACTAGATGCTTGGCTGCACATTTTATATCTATAGTCTAACAACAGCCCGATGAAATGAACACTACTGAACCTGCATTTCTCCATCGAGAAAACTGAGGTTCGGAGAGTGACTTTGCCTGAAGTCCCAGAGCCAGTTAAGATTTGGAGCCTGGATTTAAATTTGAATCTGTCTGAACAGGGAAGCCCGGGCTCCCTTTCTTTGTCATTCTGCGTCCTGACATATTCCACGGCCACCCCAGACCAGACGCTGTAGGTATTTGGAATGTGAAAAGCCCCAGCCTTCCACAGTGGTGTCATTCTCATGGTGACCCCATGTGGCACAGGGAGGGCAGGAGGATCTTGCCCCGCCATTTCTCCTCTTTGCCCTAAGTGGGCATGCTCCCAGGGCTGTAGGCAGGATTAGCCGGCCAGATACCAACTAGGACTAACTTTAACTATCTGCCAAACAAAATAATTCTCCCTCTGGGAGGATAACAAACCTTAGGAAAAACGAATAGAGTCAATTTACTAAGAAATTGCTTGTCAGATGTCAAGGGCCTGGGGGATACAGACAATACATGGAAAGGAGCTGACTGCTTTGGGATGTGCCTTTCCTGTGAACTAGCTCTTGGCTCAGCAAACATAGTTGGGTTGATGAAAAACATCCTTCATTTTTTTTTCCCCCCAGGGAAACTGTTTCAGAAAGGCTAGGTTAGGCCCTGACTATGATAATAAACAACGCATATCTCAGTGGTTTAGTCCAAAGAAAGCATCTTTCTCATGCACGCTACACACCCAGTCTGCATTGGCATGGGTCTCTGTTCATAGTGGTCACTCAAGAACCAAGTAAATAGGTGATCCATCTGGATCCAGGTTTCCAGGCTCATGGAGGCAGGGGAGAGAGAACGAGACAAACTATGCACAGGCTCTTAAAAGTCCCACCTGGACGTGAGGCAGGTCTCTTCTGGCAGCATGGCACCAGACAAAGTAATTCACAGTTAGATATCTAACGTCAGAGGAGACAGGCAGAGCAGTGTTACTGAAGTGCTAGAGGGAGAAGAGGGGGGATCTTTTTTAGGGGGAGCACTGATAACTCTACAGCAATGTTCCAGAGAATTCTGACCAGCAGCTCCTGAGGCAAGGCCTTGGAGGTTCCCATACTCATCAGCATTACTTCTGCTACAAGTAGTCAAAACAGAATCAAATGAGTTTAAGCAAGATACTATTGCTACTGATTATTAATTATGATAAATATATCAGCTTTACAACCAAGGAGTGTAAGAACGTTGACTAGCTTCAGATAAAGCTAGATCCAGGGGAATTCTCAAATGATGTTCCTAAAGATGCTTCCAGTCCTTTCTCCCCTCTTGGCTGTTTTCTTTTGTGTAGGCTTCATTCTCAGGCAGGACCGAGCTCTCCCTGTGGTTTATGTACCAACAGCTGAGTCAACTCGGGATGGGAGGACAGTGGGAAGAGAATCCTTGTTCAATATTTCAGGAAAAGTCCAGGGGTTGATTCTCATTGGGCCAGTAAGGTCATGTGTTCCTCTCTGGGCATGCACAAGACATTGATGAGCTGAGCTGTGGTCACTTGCCTATGCCAAGCTGGGGAAATACGTCAGGCTCCTCAAACTGAAACAGAGAGTTTGGGAGGTGTAGTTCCCAAAGGCAATTAGGGGGACTGTTATCAGAAGAAAAAGGAATTGATGCTGGGCAGTAACAATGGTAAATGTCCACAGTACCTGTAGCAGAAGATCCAAACGAGCAGTAATACCCAGTGTTAGAGGGTATGCAGAGAAACCTGAATTTTCTGGAAATAAAGGTTGGAATGAAAGTGAACAAAACCTTCCTAGAAGGCAATCTAATGAGATGCATCAGAAGCTTAAAAAGCTCAGATACTCTAACCAAAGTTTGCCACTTTGGGGAATGTATCCTAAATTAATAACCAGATCTATTATAGAAATATTTAAATACAAAATATATTCACTTCAGCTTTCTTTATATTTTGGAAAAATGGAAAGTTCCCTGAATATACAATAATAGGAAAATGGCTAAATAAAATTACATTTATATTAGTAAACATTCTGCAGCAAAAAAGAAAACTAGTTTTTTTTTTTTTCCCCACACTTGATCTAAGCCAAAAGGCCGAGAAGCGACTAGGGTTTTTTGTTTTTTGTTTTTTTTTCAATTAAAAAATTTGGGGGGCACCTGGGTGGCTCAGTGGGTTAAAGCCTCTGCCTTCCACTCAGGTCATGATCTCAGGGTCCTAAGATGGAGCCCCGCATCGGGCTCTCTGCTCAGCTGGGAGCCTGCCTCTCTGACTACTTGTCATCTCTGTCTGTCAAATAAATAAAAATCTTTTTTTTTTAAGATTTTATTTATTTATTTGACAGAGAGAGATGACAAGCAGGCAGAGAGGCAGGCAGAGAGAGGGGGGTAAGCAGGCTCCCCGCTGAGCAGAGAGCCCGATGCAGGGCCCGATCGCAGGACCCTGAGATCATGACCTGAGCCGAAGGCAGCGGCTTAACCCACTGAGCCACCCAGGCGCCCCTAAATAAATAAAAATCTTAAAATCTTTTTTAAGGGGCGCCTGGGTGGCTCAGTGGTTTAAAGCCTCTGCCGTCGGCTCAGGTCATGGTCTTAAGTGTCCTGGGATGGAGTTCCACATCCAACTCTCTGTGCAGCAGGGAGCCTGCTTCCTCCTCTCTCTCTGCCTGACTCTCTGCCTACTTGTGATCTCTGCCTGTCAAATAAATAGATAAAACCTTTAAAATAAAAAAAATTTTTTTAAATGTATTTGAGAAAGAGTGAGAACAAGAGAGATCACAGTAAGAGAGGGAGAAGCAGACCCTCTGCTGAGCAGGGAGCCCAAAGCGTGGCTCAGTCCCAGGATCCTGAGACCAAGACATAAGCCGAAGGCAGATGCTCAACTGACTGAGCCACCCAAGTACCCCGAAAACTAGTGTTTTTTTCTTTTTTTTTTAAAGATTATTTATTTATTTATTTGAGAGAAAGAGACACAGAGTGAGAGAGTATGAGAGGGGAGGTCAGAGGGAGCAGCAGACTCCCCATGGACCTGGAAGCCTGATGTGGGACTCGATCCCAGGACTCTGGGATCATGACCTGAGCTGAAGGCAGTCACTTAACCAACTGAGCCACCCAGGTACCCCCGAAAACTAGTTTTGTTTTTTTTTTAAGATTTTATTTATTTATTTGACAGAGAGAGATCGCAAGTAGGCAGAGAGGCAGGCAGAGAGAGAGAGAGGAGGAAGCAGGCTCCCCGCTGAGCAGAGAGCCCGATGTGGGACTTGATCCCAGGACCCTGAGATCATGACCTGAGCCAAAGGCAGCAGCTTAACCCACTGAGCCACCCAGGTGCCCCCGAAAACTAGTTTTTAATGTTAAAAATAATTTGTATCAATGGGACCTGGTAGACATCTATAGAACATTCCATGCAAATGCACATGAACTGTTCTCCAGGACAGACCATATATTAGGCTAAAAACAAGCCTCGAAAATTTAAAAAAATTGAAATAGGACAAAGTCTATTCTTGACCACAATGGAATAAAATTAGAAATAACAAAAATTTATTTAAAGAAATTTAATAAAGAAATTTAGAAAATTCACAAATATATGGAAATTAAACAATATACTTCTTTTTTTTAAAGATTTTTTTAAATTTATTTGACAGAGAGAGATCACAAGTAGAGAGAGAGGCAGGCAGAGAGAGAGAGAGAGAGAGGAAAGCAGGCTCCCTGCTGAGCAGAGAGCCCGATGAGGGCCTCGATCCCAGGACCCTGAGATCATGACCTGAGCCAAAGGCAGCGGCTTAACCCACTGAGCCACCCAGGCGCCCAAACAATATACTTCTTAATAACCAAAAGATCAAAGAAGAAACCAGGGGGGAAATTGGGAAAAAAAAACTTTGAGATGAATGCATATAAAGACACAACATATGGAAACTTATGGGATGCAACTAATTCCTTAGAGGCAAATTTATAGTTGCAAATGCCTACATTTAAAAGGAAGAAAGTTTCAAAACGATAACCCAATTTTCCACTTGAAGGATGGAAACAGAAAACTAAACTCAAAGCAGGATTAGAGTGAAACTTAATAATGTAAAAATAAAAAAACAAGAGAAAAATCAGTGAAACTAAAAGTTGGTTCTTTGAAAGATCAACCAAATTGACAAAACTTTAGTTAGACTAACGAAGGAAAGGGGCGCCTGGGTGGCTCAGTGGGTTAAGCCGCTGCCTTCGGCTCAGGTCATGATCTCAGGGTCCTGGGATCGAGTCCCGCATCGGGCTCTCTGCTCAGCAGGGGCCTGCTTCCTTCCCTTCCCCTCTCTCTGCCTGCCTCTCTACCTACTGTGATCTCTCTCTGTCAAAAAAATAAAAAAAATCTTTAAAAAAAAAAAAAAAAAAAAAAGACTAACGAAGGAAAAAAGAGAGCACTCAAATTGTTAAAATCAGGAATGAAAGAGAGGACATGTTACCAAACTTAGAGAAAAAAGAAGGATTATAAGGAAATACTGTGAACAACTGCATGCCTAATAATTAGATAATTTGGATTAAATGGACATTCCCCAAAAGACACAAACTACTGAAATTGACTCAAGAAAAAAATAGCACATCTGAATAGATCTGCCACAAATAGAGATTAAAATAGTAATTTCAAAACTACCCACAAAGAAAAGTTCAGGCCTAGATGGCTTCCAAAGTGACTTCTTACTAAACATTTTTGTTTGTTTGTTTTTATTGTTATTGTTTTTTTAATTTTTAAAAAATTTTTAAAAATTTCAATTAACAGGGGCGCCTGGGTGGCTCAGTGGGTTAAAGCCTCTGCCTTCGGCTCAGGTCATGATCCCAGGGTCCTGGGATCAAGCCCCGCATTGGGCTCTCTGCTCAGCAGGGAGCCTGCTTCCTCCTCTCTCTCTGCCTCTTTCTGCCTCGCTCTGCCTGCCTCTCTGCCTACTTGTGATTGTTCTGTCAAATAAATAAATCAAATCTTAAAAAAAAAATTAAATTAACATATAATGTATTATTAGCCCCAGGGATACAGGTCTGTGAATTGCCAGGTTTACACTTCACAGCACTCAGCACATACCTTCCCCAATGTCCATAACCCCATCACCCTCTCCCTACCCCACCAACCCTCAGTTTGTTTTGTGAGATTAATAGTCTCTTATGGTTTGTCTCCCTCCTGATCCCATCTTGTTTCATTTATTCTCTAACGAACATTTAAAGAATTAATGCCAATCCTTCTCAAATTAAAAAAAAAGAAGAGATAATAATTCAAAATTAATTCTCAGAGGTCTCTATTACCCTATACAAAAACCAGACAAAGAACAACAAAACCACAGAATAATGTCCCTTACGAATGCAGATGCAAAAATCCTCAACAAAATACTATGCAAATTCGATTGAGCAACATATTAACAAGATTATACACTATCATCAAGTAGGATTTATCCCGGAAATGATGGTAATATAAGGAAAAGTAATAAATCACTGAATGATTCACTTTAAAATGGTTAATTTTATGCCATGTGAATCACACCTCAATAGATTTAAAAAACTGTGGCAAAATACACAGAAAATTCACCACTAGTGATATTTAGTACATTGATAATGTTGTGCAACCAATTACCACCATCTAGTTCCAGAAGGATACCCCTTACCCATTAAGCAGTCTTTCCCATTCCTCCCACCCCTGCTTTCTGATAACAACTACTTTGCTTTCTGTCTCTATGGATTTATGTATTCTGGACATTTATATAAATGGAATCATACAATACATGACCTTTTGTGCCTAGCTTCTTTCTGGGAATAGTCTATCCTGAAGGTTGTAATACCAAACACAAGGAAGATAGGGGGAAGGAGGTGTTTTTGCTCCTTGGTTTTCACTAAAGCCTGAAGATTCTTTTTTTTTTTTTTTTTAAGATTTTATTTATTTTATTTGACAGACAGAGAATACAAGTAGGCAGAGAGGCAGGCAGAGAGAGAGGAGGAAGCAGACTCCCTGCTGAGCAGAGAGCCCAATGCGGGGCTTGGGATCATGACCTGAGCCGAAGGCAGAGGCTTTAACCCACTGAGCCACCCAGGAGCCTTTAGGGAAAGCCTGAAGATTCTTTAACAATCATATATGTCAGCCTTATAAAGTACATTAATAATGATTATAAAAAAGCTTTCTGCTTTTCTTGCTGTCCCAAACCTGAGTTTACTTACAAAATTTAACTTTTCACTTTAATCTTCTCTTAACAGACTTTATGTATTGGGCACCTGGGTGGCTCATTGAGTTAGGCCTCTGCCTTTGGTTCAGGTCATGATTTCAGGGTCCTAGGATCAAGCCCCACATGGGGCTTTCTGCTCAGCAAGGAGCCTTCTTGTCCCCACCCCTACCCCGCCTGCCTCTCTGCCTACTTGTGATCTCTGTCAAATAAATAAACAAACTCTTAAAAAAAATCATGTATTAATTCATTCAAGAAATATTTATTGATCTCCTGTTGTGTATCAACCTTGTGCAAGGCCCGAGAGATATAGAGGTGAGCAAAATAGAAGTGTGTTTCTGCCTTTTCTGGAGCATGAGTCTAGTGAGAAAACAAGAATTGAAGAGTAAAACACGATGAAGTTGTGGTTGCATAATGAAGTATGTTACATGTTCCATCTTAGTGGGTCTCCATTAGCTTTTACTTCTCTAGCCTCCATTCTTTTTCTGATGAAAAGAGAAACCACATCTTCCTCACTGAGGCC
>NC_081564.1:21952566-21982302 GCF_022355385.1 Mustela nigripes
ATGCAATAGGGTGAATAATAGTCCTCCAAAAATATCTATGTCCTAATCCCTGGAACCTGTGAATGTTACTATGTATGGCATAAAAGACTTTGTAGATGTGATTAAATAAAGGATTTTGAGATGGGAGATTATTCTGGATTATCCATTTGGAACCACTGTCAAGGCTCCTTACTAGACGGAGCAGGTGTCAGAGTTGGAGGAGGAAGTGATGTGATGACAGAAGCAGAGACTGGAGTGATGCACTTTCAAGATAGAGGAATGAACCACAAGCCAACTCTAGAAGCTGGAAAAAGCAAGGAAATATGCTGTCCTTGAGACTGCAGAAGGAACCAGCCCTATCTGTACCCAAATCTTGACTTTAGCCCAGTGAAATTGATTTCAGACTTCTGGCTTCCAGAATAGTTAAGAGAATCCATTTGTGTAAGCCATCAAACTTGCAGTAAATTGTTACAACACCCACAGAATCCCAATATAGGCCATGTGGTTTGGGTGTCCATGGACTCAGGACCCAGAGATATACATGTGTCAGACATGGCCCATTATATACTATCTCTGTGACTAGTTCAGAGATTTACAAGTGATGCAAGTCTATCCAATGAAATTCCAATACTGTTGTAGAAGCTACTGGTGGCGAGAAGCTCTGCCAAAGGCCACCCTGAGAATAAACAACAGTGAAGAAAGCACCTTGGAATTACTGCTAGTGTTTAAGTACCGATGACACCATTTATTTTTTTTTTAAAGATTTTATTTATTTATTTGACAGATCACAAGTAGGCAGAGAGGCAGGCAGAGAGTGAGAGAGGAGGAAGCAGTTTCCCCGCTAAGCAGAGAGCCCGATGTGGGGCTCGATCCCACAACCCTGGGATCATGACCTGAGCCGAAGGCAGAGGCTTTAACCCACTGAGCCACCCAGGCGCCCCGATGACACCATTTAAACAGTCACATTAGGAGCGCCTGGGTGGACCAGTTGGTTAAATGACTGCCTTCGACTCCGGTTGTGATCCCAGTGTCCTGGGACAGAGCCCTGTGTCAGGCTCCTTGCTCGGCGGGGAGTCTGGTTCTCCTCTCCCTCTGCTGCTCTGCCTGCTTGTGCTCTCTCACTGTCAAACAAATCAATGAAATCTTTAAAAAACATAAAAAATAAGCAGCTGAATCCAGTTGTGCCTAAAGTCATCCAGTGAAGTTCTTTCACTTGAATCAATAAATTCTTTTTTGTTTAAAAAATATGTATCAAGAAAAGCATGGGTGGCTCAGTCTGTTAAGCATCTGCCTTCGGCTCATGTCACAATTCCAGGGTCCTTGGATTGAGCCCTGGGTCAGGCTCCCTGCTTAGTAGGGAGTCTGCTTCTCTCTCGCCTTCTTGTGCTTGTGCTCCCTCTGTCAAATAAACAAATACATAAAATATTTTAAAATAAACCTAGGGGCACCTGGGTGGCTCAGTCTGTTAAGTGACTGCCTTTGGCTTGGGTCGTGATCCCAGGGTCCTGGGATCGAGCCCCACATCGGACTCCCTGCTCAGCGGGGAGTCTGCTTCTCCCTCTGCCTACTGCTCTGCCTACTTGTACTCTCTCTGTCAAATAAACAAATAAATTTAAAAAATAAAATTAACCTAATAAATTATGGTATATCCATTGAATGGAACAGTATGCAGCTTTAAAGAATGAGGAATCTGTATCTGCACTGATACAGAAGAATGTCTAAGATATGAAAAAATTAAGGTGCAGAACAATGTATGTAATATATGTATGCAATAGGGTGAATAATAGTCCTCCAAAAATATCTATGTCCTAATCCCTGGAACCTGTGAATGTTACTATGTATGGCATAAAAGACTTTGTAGATGTGATTAAATAAAGGATTTTGAGATGGGAGATTATTCTGGATTATCCATTTGGAACCACTGTCAAGGCTCCTTACTAGACGGAGCAGGTGTCAGAGTTGGAGGAGGAAGTGATGTGATGACAGAAGCAGAGACTGGTAATATATTTTGCAAAAAATGGAAAAATAATTTGTGTTTGCTTACAGAACTTGAAAAGATACAAAAGAAAGTAAGCAAGTTGGTTGCTTATAGAGGGAGATAGGAACTAGGCAGGTTGGGGATAAGATTGACAGTAAAACCTTTCACTGTACTTTCACTTTTCATGCTTTCTGGTTTTATGAATCTTGTGAATAAGTTATTATTCTAAAAATCAAATTAAGAATTTTGTACACTATGGTCTAATTTTTGTGAGATAACAAATAAATACTTATGAGATTGGAAAATACAAAACACCCAGCCCAGGAGTGTTTATTCTGTATACAGTAGGAAATAAATACTGCACTGGTTCTGTGATTGGTTTGGGGTCCTTTCATGTAGGACTTTATATCTCAACTTGTTATATTGGGTCTAGCCTTTTTTTTTTTTTTTTAAGATTTTATTTATTTATTTGAGAGAAAGCAGGAGGGGGTAGGGTCAGAGGGAGAACCAGACTCCCTGCTGAGCAGGGAGCAGGATGCAGGACTGGATCCTGGGGCTCCAGGATCATGACCTGAGCCAATGGCAGTCGCTTAACCAGCTGAGCCACCCAGGCACCCTAGATTGGGCCCATCTTTAAAATATTTTCATTGCACAAATATACTCTGTGGGTCTTCCACCAGCCTCCAAGGCAGGTGGAACACTACCACCAGGTAATGTTGCTGTTTCCTTCCGTTTAGGCCATCCATGAAGGTAGTGAGAAAGCCAAGTTAGAAGAGGGTGTGGCAAGAGCCCATGAAGTTGAGGTGACTGTCTGGTGGGAACCAGGACATAGGCCCATAGACAGCAGGGAACAGATGTCTGGTTAACGGGCTGTGGTTGGCCTATTAACAGGTAATGAGAGCATGGCTCCAGCTGAGGAGCAGGTCTTCATTGGCTTCTACTTCTCTAACCTCCATTCTTAGCCACAACTGATGAAAGTGCTGCCGGCAAGGAGGGACGACCAGAGAGAGTGGGCTTCCACAGTCTGGGAACCCTCTGGCCAGGGAATGGCACACCAGGTAGCAAAGGCCTTCCTCATTTAAGAGGCCTTTTCTCGAGGCTAAACTGGGGGGGCAAGGATAAGAATCCCTCCCCTTGGGGTGCCTGGGTGGCTCAGTGGGTTAAAGCCTCTGCCTTCGGCTCAGGTCATGATCCCAGGGTCCTGGGATCGTGCCCTGCATCGAGCTCTCTGCTCAGCAGGAAGCCTGCATCCCCCTTTCTCTCGGCCTGCCTCTCTGCTGACTTGTGATCCCTGCCAAATAAATAAATAAATAATCTTAAAAAAAAAAAAAAAAAGACTCCCTCCCCTTTGGTGAGCAATGCTAGGTGCTGGGCATGATGCTAAATTGATGTTTAATCCCTACAACCACTCCCAGCTGCAGGCAGGGACCCCGCAAAGCTTAGAGTCAAGCAACCTGCCCAAGTTGCTCAAGTGTGGAACAAGGACCTGATAGGTTAGCCTGTCACTATGTTGTACCTTTTTTTTTGTTTTTTTTTTTAAGATTTTATTTATTTATTTGAGAGAGAGCATGAGCAGGGTGAATAGCAGAGGGAGAGCGAGAAGCAGGTTCAATCTCAGGACCCTGAGGTCATAACTTAAGTTCAAGGCAGACACCTACCTGACTGAGCCATCCAAGTGCCCCTAAGCTATAACTCCTGACCACCACAGTGCTCTTGGTGTGCTTGTGTTGCTGAAATGAACAAATGGCCCAGCAAGAGTGCCAGCCTGAAACTATGCTGAGCCCAGAGCTGTTCTTAGAAAAACGAAAGTCTTGGAGGCAGATAGATCTGTTGAGAGCTCATCTTGGATGTGCAGCTCAAGAAAGCTGGTGGGCATGGACATGTCATTTAACCCTCTGAGCCTCAGTTTTCTCATCTGTAAAAACGAAGGGACTGTGGATTCTTGGTAGTCTGTTGTAATTAAATAGGACAGTGAATGGAAAATTGTGACTAGCACAAGGCCTGACCCAAAATAGATGCTTCACACCTGTTCTCAACAGAGTCTGCTGAACACCATGGAAAGGACAGAGGTGGGGCTACAGACAGGGAGAAAGCTCCTTTGGCAGTCTGGCAGCTCTGCTCCTTCCCATGGATAGGACTTTTAGCCATTTTCCCCACACTGATCAGCAGGAACACCCTTAAAACAAAAAGAGGCTTTTATATTTATTTGTAGAGAAAAGAGGAGAGAGCAAGTTGGGAAGAAAATAAAGGAGAGACTAGCATATATTAAGCATATATTAAGAAACCAAGAACATGAATGGTAGCTTTAAAAAGGCTAAGAGAGGGGCACCTGGGTGGCTCAGTGGGTTAAAGCCTCTGCCTTCGGATCAGGTCATGATCCCGGGGTCCTGGGATCGAGCCCCATATCAGGCTCTCTGCTCAGCGGGGAGCCTGCTTCCCCATCTCTCTCTGCCTACTTGTGATCTGTCAAAAAAATATATATATATTAAAAAAAAAAAAGAAGCTAGTAGAAGGACCTGGCTGGTTTAGTCAGTAGAGCATGTGACTCAAACTTGGGGTGGGGAGTTCAAACCTCATGGTTGGGCATAAAAATTACTTTAAAAAATTTCAATTCAATTAAAAAAATAATAAAAAGGTAAGAAAGATATGAAACATAGACTGGGTCCCAGGTGTGGAAGGATGACAGAAAGGGACTGCTCTCTGGGATGTGCCCCAGGGAAGGCCAAGGCCAATTTTGGTTGAGGAAGCTTCAAGGTCTTCCCAAGCCAGACTCTTCTCCCTAATCTGCCTACTGGAAGCACAAGTGCCTTTTAAGTAGCTCAAATGGGCTGGACTGTCCTGGGCTTCTCACTAGTTTGAAAACACTTCTCCTTACAGCCAAAGGATTCCTTTGTTCAGCCAGCTCCTTTGAAGAGGGAAAATTTCTTCTGGAGGGTGACAGACTCTGACATCCCCTGCCCAGAAAGCAGAGCCTTTCCCCACTGCTCACAAGCCATCTTTGCAACCTTGTCCCAGCTGTCGGTTGTGCTGAGTCAGTTTGGCTGTCTTCCAGCCAAGAACAGTGGAGGCTGCAATGCAGGGCCATTAAAGGAACTATTTTTAGACCCTATTTCAATCTTATTCAGCACAGGCAGTGAGACACAGGGCCTGAAGGTGGCCAGACCAAGGAGATGCTAGCAGGGACAGAGTCCAGGCAAGTAGGTCAGGAAAAAGACAAAGAGATCACACTATGTGGAAAGAAAGAAGCACACAGAGGGAGGTTCACACTGCTGCCCAAGGTACCCAAGACAGAAGATGTGGAGCTGCTTGCAAAGAATTGGGCCTTCTGCGTTCTATGAGGAGTCACCAAGAAAAATGAGAGAAGGGAAGAAAGTACAACCACTTCCAAAAAGAGACTAGGGCAACGTGCACCTGGGGAGCTTGTTAAAAATATACTTCACTTCCTGTGCCCATCTTAGTTCAACGGAGACCAAATATTACAGTGAGGCATGGGAATCTATTAATTTCTTCCTGGGATGGGGGATTCACACATATTGAAATTCGAGGATCACTGGGCAGAAAAGTCTCTACCTCTGAATTCAAAAGAATGATGTAGGCTGAGGACAGGCAGAGGTAGTGGCAGTCATTAAAACAGCCAACAGAGGTCACATTTTCCTTTTTTCAAGGGCTCAGGCTTCCATCTATAAAATGAAGGGCCTGGCAGTGCCAGGAGTCTTCTAGTTCTTTCTCAGGAAATCCTTATCACTGGGATGCTCAGTGATCAGCCAAGAGAACAGGAGGAAACAACTCTTCTACCAGATGCCCATATTATCCAAGGAAAATCAGCAGAAGTCCAATAATGGGGAACAAAGTTCAAAGTATACTGTGGGAGAAAAAAGCCACTTCATCAAGACTATCACAAAAATTGGGACGTCTGGGTGGCTCGGTTGGTGAAGCGTCTGCCTTTGGCTCGGGTCATGATAACAGGGTCTCAGGATCGAGTGCCACATTGGGCTCCCTGCTCAGCAGGAAGCCTGCTTCTCCCTCTGTCTGCTGCTCCCCCTGCTTGTGCTCACTGGCTCTTTCTCTCTTTTTGACAAATAAATAGGTAAAATCTTTAAAAAAAAGAAAGAAGACTCACAAAAAATAAACTTTATATACATTAAAAATGGCTACAAGAGTAGATTTTGTAGATTTTCATCTGGTAGTTAAAAACTTTATAGATGGGGGTGCCTGGGTGGCTCAGTGGGTTAAGCCTCTGCCTTCAGCTCAGGTCATGATCTCAGGGTCCTGGGATCGAGTCCCGAATCGGGCTCTCTGCTCGGCAGGGAGCCTGCTTCCTCCCCTCTCTCTCTGCCTGCCTCTCTGCCTACTTGTAATCGCTCTTTCTCTGTCAAATAAATAAATAAAATCTTAAAAAAAAAACTTTATAGATGATTCTTAGAAGTATGTAATAATTCTTTTTTTTTTTTTTTTAAAGATTTTATTTATCTATTTGACAGAGAGAGAGAGATTACAAGTAGGCAGAGAGGCAGGCAGCGGGGGAAGAGGAAGCAGGCTCCCCGCTGAGCAGAGCCCGATGTGGGACTCAATCCCAGGACCCTGAGATCATGACCTGAGCCAAAGGTGGGGGCTTAATCCAATGAACCACCCACATGCCCCTATAGTAATTCTTTTTTTAGGTTTATTATTATTATTATTATTATTTTGGTAATCTCTACACCCAACTTGGGGCTCTAATTCATGACCCTGAGATCAGGAGTTGCTTGCTGTTCTGACTAAGTCAGCCAGGTGCCCCAAGTATATAATAATTCTCTCTCTTTTTTAAATATTTTAATTGAGAGAGAAAGGGAGAGAGAGGGAAAGAGATAGTGAGAGTGGCGGCGGGGGGGTGAGCAAGGAAAGGGAGAAGTAGGCTCCCTGCTGAACAGGAAGCTGGACATTGGGCCCAATCTCAATAACAACCCAAGCTGAAGACAGATGCCTAACTGACTGAGCCACCCAGGTACACCTGTAATAATTCTTAAATATTTTCCAGCTTTATATCTTATTTCTTAAACAAATAATGAACTGAAAACTGACTTTTTTTTTTGAGGAGATGGGGAATAAGTTTTTTGACAAAACTGTCCAAGAACACTTTATGCCATCCTTCACTTTGACTTTTGCAGAATTATAAAGGAGGTTATTTTGAAAATATTTTAGAGGGTTTTATCGATTTTCCTAGGACTTCTCCTAATTCCCTGAGAGTCGAACCATTATTTTTGAGGCACTTATCATGTCCTCACCATGAAGATTCTCTTCAAATGGCTCCTGGTCTCACTCTGCCAGAGCCTCATTAGATGGTGGCTCTACATGTGATTCTCCAACACCATTCTCACTGACTTCACACAATGCTGCAATATTTACAATTACTCCTTGTACCTGTCTTCTCTTTGTGCTACACAGTCAGATGTTTATAAAATCCAACAATCAGAGAGAATCTGCCCAATGAAGGTACTGAAGTTAGTGGAGGGAGAGGGGAAGGGAAAGAACTTTTGTTTTTTTGGGCTGTGCTCACTTGGGCTTTCCCTGCCACCTCCTAATGGCAGAGACTTAGGGTAATAAACACCAAAATAATGAGGCCTTCCCAAAGCAAGAACAAGAAAGATGAGTGGGGATAAGAGGGCAGCATCTTTCTACAGACTCAGAATATTCTGCACTCTGCTTTTCTTGGCCACCTAGAGAAAGCCAGTCCACAAAAACTCTTTCACAATATGCTGTGGTCCCCAGCTGCCCTTCCAGACTGCAAATCCACCCCCGTCGTCTCCAGGAAGCCACAAGACAAAGGTCACTTGGTCAAGTGACACTTTAATAAGCTAGAAATAAAAAAACCTGTCTTTGGAGACTATCAAGAGCCACATGTGGGCCAAAGCAGAAGGTAGAGGCATAGCACTTTGGTCATGGGGGAGAACAACAGGCTGAGTGGAAGGTCAGCGATGGCTGAAGAATCCTTGAGGATGGTTATATTTAAACGGCTTCATCCTGCTGGGGCCCCTAAAGAAAGAGGAGAAGGGAAATCAGTTAATACCGTGCCCTTTGGGCTGACAAAAGAAATTACAATTCATCTGCACAAGGGAAAACTATGCAACTGTTGGGAGGTGAAAAACGAACGAAAAGCAGACTATAAAACAATATGTAAGGTGTCATACTGTTTTGGCGAAAATGTATGCTTGCAAAGGCATGAGCATAAACCTGGAAAGGCCCTCACCAACAACAGGCACTTCGGAGACCCTCACTTTTTAGTGTTTTTACAAAACTGCTCATTGACGTTTTTATGTTTAACAACAAACATATTTCTTTCTCTCTCTCTCTTTTTTAAAAGATTTTGTTTATTTGAGAAAGAAAGTGAGGAGAAAGAGAGTGAGTGAGTGCACAGGAGCAGGGGGTGAAGCAGAGGGAGTAGCAGGCTCCCTGCTGAGCAAGGAGCCCGATGCGGGGCTCAATCCTAGGAGCCCAGAATCATGACCTGAGCAAAAGACAGATGCTTAACCAACTGAGCCACCCAGGTGCCCCTATTTAATTTTTATAATAAGAAAAAACCTTAAAATCCTCCTTTTGCAGGGAGATTCCCGTGTAAACAAGAACGAAAAGAATCAGCACTAAGTGTCTGCCAAGAGCCACGTGCTTTATACTACTACCTCTGAGATACTATTTCTACCATTTTATAGATTTTATAGATGAAGAAACAGTCTCAGGAAGGTAAACTGTCTGCCCGAAGGTAATTGTCAGAAAGGAACGGGCTCAACTTCAAAACCAGGACTAACACTAAATCCTACTGGCCACAGGCAGGCTGACAATCATGGCCAAAACCTCAACGCTCTGAAGCTAAGGTGCTTCAGCTATAATGGTAGGGATTTGGGGATCCCAGGCAAAACTTCACAAACGGACCTCTTCTACCCAACTCCACAGTGAACAATGACCATCTAAAGGGCCACTTTTGTCTGCTATGGTTGACATTCAGTGGTAACTTGAAAGGTGACACCCTGGATATCAGTCTGAAGAGTGTGTGTGTGTGTGTGTACACAGAGACAAGAGAAATAAGGTTTTTATTCCAATACCAATGCAACTACTTACTTAAGTGAGGGCTTACTCTGCGTGCCATCGTATTTGGCACTTTACACACTATATCTCGTTTAATTTCATCTTCCCTATAATACCTGAAGTGGATGCTGTTTTGTTTTGTTTTTAACCAATGAGGAATCTGAAGCTCAGGCGGCTAAGTGTAGACCCTCATCACATAGGCTGGAACTGCAATGTGAACCCACATCTTTTTGGGCCCAAAGTCCTTGCTCATAACCATAATGACAGATACTCCCAACATCACAAGGGCACAGAATCACCTGGGCAAGTCTAGGCATATGGCTAATGGAGAACCCACAGTCTGAAGGTAGCCAGCCGCAGGCAGAACTAGACCTCCTGCCTCCTGCTGCCAGGCCAGCACTTTGCAGCCCAGCTTCTTGGTCTGATACCAGTGGTTAGCTGGACTCTAGGCTGAGAAACTTGCATCTCTCCAGTCATGGGGTTAACTGGATCTGAGAAGCCAAAGGAGCGAAACCCAGAATGCCCTGATGGAGGACCTCTGCCTGGGTGACAAAAAGCACTACAGGAAATGGATCCTTCGGGAACCATTAGGTAACAGAAAATAAACACTGACTGTGTGAGAGCTCCCACCCTCGAAATGTGTTACAGCAGATAGGGAGGGTGGGAAGAACAGAGTTCTCACACAGACTCACTAGGGAGAGCAAGTCCTAGAAGCTACCAACATCTAGCCGCCAGCTCCACCTTCCAGCAGCCACCTGGGGGCTGGAACTGGTTATTATCAGATAACATGAAGAACCAGGCCAGGTGGAGGTGCCAGATGGAGGCGGAAGGATGCTGGCACAGCTTCCAGGTGCTGGGACTGGCTATCTGAGGTAAGGGGCAGGTAAGGGACATTTAGACTGACAGGGAATACAGGGATGCCCCAATTAGAAACAGATTATAGCCCTTCCTCTCTCCCAGACACCATTCCTCCCTAGCTGCTTGCTCAAAAGGGAAGGAAAGCCTAACAGCATGGACTCTGGAATTTTGAAACTGATCTTTAAGAACAAGAACATGTGGGGTGCCTGGGTGGCTCAGTCTATTAAGCATCTACCTTTGGCTCTGGTTGTAATCCCAGGGTCCTGAGATAGAGCCCCATATTGGGCTCCCTGCTCAGTGGGGAGCCTGTTTCTCCCTCTCCTTCTGCTTGTGCTGTCAAATAAATAAATAAACAAAAGAAATAACAAAACAAAAGAACAAGAACATGTGTTAAGGGATAAAAGGGAGAGAAAGGACCTCACCAAAGTGAAAAGAAAAGTAGCTAAAAGTGCCATGAGCACAGACACACTGAACACCAAGTCATCAGGACCTAATGGCATTTTGTGAGCCCTGTCTGTGCCAGGAACCGTTCTCATAGCTTATATGAATTATCTCTAATTCACCACGAGCCAGACAATATACTTCCATGTCAGCCTTTAGGAAATAGGTCCAGAGCTAAAGTGATTCTAACAAGATCACACAGCTGGTGAGCAGCAAAGCAATGATCTGTACTTATTATTTGTCTTACTTCAGAACTGGTTCCTTCCATGATGCCCAACTGCCTAGAACTGCCATTCTCATAGACTCAGGAGCATCCCAGGAAGAATATGGCAGACTCTGGGACTGGTGGGGCTTTATGTAGTTTTAAAAGCTTATTTGGACAATAAAAAGCAAACCATGTTGTTTTCCAAAAGAAGCACAGGAAGTTTAGCTTAATCCTTTTGGTTCTGGTGGGGCTCACTCAGTGGGTGGCCCACCTTCAGGGGTGCTCGAGAAGAACAGCTGGACCAGCTGTAGGAAGTGGGTTTCAGGAAAGAGGGAGCAAGCCCTGCTCAGAAAATCTGGCTACAGAATTTTTATTTCCACTGTGAAGAGAGACAAGCACACGTGAGTACGAGCACGCCCTCCATACCAGGTTCTGATCTCTGCCCTGAGTCCCTGAGAGAGGCAAGGCTGGACACCTCCAGAGCTCCAATGTTCCCACCCGTCCCCTCACCTGAAAAGCCGCAGACACATCTTCTCCTGGGGAAACTCCTTGGGCCCCTCCACACTGTCATCGTGGCTGTCAGTCTCCAGGTAGACATCCAGCAGCACACACAGGCGCTGCAGCTGGTTGGTCAGGAGCTGATGGCTGGGTCGGGGGCCGCACAGCTCCTTGTAGCAAACGTTGACCTCACTCTCCATAGCCTAAGGAGTGGGAAAGCCAGAAACTCAGCACTACCTTCAGACTAACTGGGTCTGACAGCTCCACAGGAACAGTAGCCAGGCCTCTATAGGACCTCGGTCACACCAGATCAAACCCGATGAGTTTATCCTCAGGCTCAGGACACCAGCGTCTTCCTGATTCTGACCTGTAACTTTCCCTAGCCAACATTCCCACAGCCAAGAAGATGGAGGTGTGTGGAGAAGAAATCTCAAGACCTAAGTCAGAAGGTATTAGCATTAAAAACATGATCCACAGCCAGCAGGACACTACAGAATCAAATCAACAGGTACAATGATTATTTACTAGCTACAATAATCTCACACACCACCTCATGCCAACACTTCCATGCTTCCCAGTTTATTCACATTTCCACCGAAGCCCAAGACAGCAACCTTTCAAGGCAAGGATTTATAGTATCCCCATTTTAAAATGGGGTGACCCCAAGCTAGGCAACTGGTTAATATGGCGCTAGGCTTTTTCTTCTACTATACCAAAAAGCCTCCCGCAAATTCTACAAATCCTGGCAGGCCTCACGGTCCACTGGAATTAGACCAGTGGCTAAGCTCTCAGTTGCAGCACGTCTTGCCACTGCCCTCCCTCCCCCAAAGAGGCTCTCCGTGCTCTTTCCATCACCTCCAGCAGGGTCTTACCCGAATGTTGTCATCATTGCTATTGGTTTTCTCTCCTTTCCAGTTCAGACAGAGCTGGAAAACAGGTGGGATGGAGGAGTAGCCAGGGTTTAGCACCACAGCAGCCTGGAGTTTGGCTGGGAAGGGAGTAAGGAGGAAAAACCAGTTCTGAGACCGGGTATACCAGTCATGGACCCTCCCCACTGGGCCCCTGAGGCTAGCTCTGCCTTGTATTAATCCGAGTGTTGCACAGCACATTCTGGTACCTTTATTTTTGTTTTAGAATCTCCTAAGTAGAACTGTCAGGTTGCAGAATGTGAGGTCCTGTGACTCTGGTCCCTCCAAGAATGCAGAGGTGTGTGGACTCCCCAGAATCTGGTCCACACTGGGTCTGCCCAAGAGTTTTATTTGCTCCTTTGACAGAATTTTGTTTTAACTGGCATTTCTTTCTTTGCCAGCAAGTTAAGGATTTTCCCATGTGAAGGCTATCTGTTTTTTCTTTCCAGCAATATTGTGTACTAGCTATTATATCAAATATATTTTCTCTACTCTATTCCTTTTCTTTTTAGGTATTTTGTTATGTGAAACTTTTTAATAGCCAACTTACTGTATTCCAAGCACTGTGTTGTACTCTTTAAACACATTTTATTTCATCCTACCAATGATTCTGAGATGGGTACCATTATTACATGCCCGTTTTATATACAAAGAAAACGAAGCTCTGACAGAATCTTCCTTAGGATCAAACTGTTGCAAAGCAGCAGTGCTGAGCTTAACTAGAACTGTCGGATATCAAAGCTATGTTCATACTCCTTATAGGAAATAGTTGTATTTCTTTTTTATAGACTTTGAGAGAAAGAAGGAGGGCAAGCATGAGCAGTGAGGAGGGGTAGAGGGAGAGGGAGAAGCAGACTTCTTGCTGAGCAGGGAGCTCGACACGGGGCTTGATCCTAGGACCCTGACATCATGACTTGAAGTGAAGGCAGACGCTTAACTGACTGGGCCACCAGGTGCCCCTGAAAAGTTATATTTTTTAATGTATTCATTTTCTTCTCTGGTGACAGCCTTTGCATTTCTCCACAGGACATTTACCCTTTCTACCAATGGGTGAAGTATGCCATTCTTTTTTCATTATTTATAGGGGAAAGAAAAAGAACTGTGACACACCAGTAATTCAAACAAAAGAGAACAAGAGAATATAAATTAAGACAATTCTTCCCTGACAGTTGCAACCACATTTATTAGTACACACATTTTATCCTACCCAAAGGATAAAAACACAGTGATCCAAAGAGGCACCTGCACCCCAGTGTTTAGCAGCAATGTCTGCAATAGCCAAACTATGAAAAGAGCCCAGATGTCAAATGACAGATGAATGGAAAAAGAAGACATGGTATATATATATACAATGGAATATTACTCATCAGAAAGATGAAATCTTACCATTTGCAATGATGTGAATGGAACTAGAGGGTACTAGGCTAAGTGAAATAAGACAATCAGATAAAGAAAATTGTGATTTCACATATATTTGGAATTTAAGAAACAAAACAGGATCATGGGGAATGGGGAAAAATAAAATGAAATCAGAGAGGGAGACAAAGAGTAAGAGACTCAAGTATAGGAAATAAACTGATGGTTGCTGGAGGGAAGGTGGGTGGGGGATAGGGTAACTGGGTGATGGACATTAAGGATGGCACATGATGTAATAAGCACTGAGTAGTATATGTAAGACTGATGAATCACTGAACTCTACCTCTGAGACTAATAATACACTATAATTAATAGAATTTAAATAAATTAAATGAAAAAATTAAAAATAAAAAGTAAGTCCTTTCTCTCCTGCCATATTGTTGGTGTCCTAACAGCATATATTCCTAGATTTATCTCTATTCAATTTTTTTGTTTTTAATTCATCAGTTTTCAAACTGATCTGTTGTAAAGTGATTTAAATTTTTTGGAATTGACTGCCCACTTATTCATTTAAATTTCACTCTTAAATTTTCAAATTCTTCAATGCATCTTAGGAAAATTTTATTTATCATATTCACTCTGATGGATCTAGAACACTTACTACCTTTCAAGCTTTCATCTGCCCAACCAACAGAGTGATGTCTATGACTTTTCCCACTTGGGCTTTATAAATTCTTGGACTCGGGGCACCTCAGTGGGTTAAGCCTCTGCCTTTGGCTCAGGTCATTATCTCAGGGTTTTGGGATTGAGCCCCACATTGGGCTCTCTGCTCAGAGGGGAGCCCGCTTCCCCCCACCCTTTGCCTGTCTCTCTGCCTACTTGTGATCTCTGTCAAATAAATAAATAAAATCTTTAAAAAAAATTAAACATCTTGGACTACATGTTTTGTGTCCTTTTATTTAAAAAAATTTTTTTTAAAGATTTTATTTATTTGATAGAGAGAGAGATCACAAGTAGACAGAGAGGCAGGCAGAGACAAAGAGGGAGAAGCAGGCTCCCTGCTGAGCAGAGAACCCATCCCAGGACCCTGAGATCATGACCTGAGCTGAAGGCAGAGGCTTAACCCACTTAGCCACACAGGTGCCTTTTTGTACCCTTTTAAAACAGTATTCTATGTTATTTAGGAACAAGGTAAAAGTATTTTTTTTTTTTTAAGATTTTATTTATTTATTTGACAGAGATCACAAGTAGGCAGAGAGGCAGGCAGAGAGAGAGGAGGAAGCAGGCTCCCTGCCGAGCAGAGAGCCCGATGCGGGGCTCGATCCCAGGACCCTGGGATCATGACCCGAGCCGAAGGCAGCGGCCCAACCCACTGAGCCACCCAGGCACCTGGTAAAAGTATTTTCTTTTTTTTTTTTTTTAAAGATTTTATTTATTTATCAGAGAGAGAGGGGGAGAGAGCAAGCACAGGCAGACAGAATGGCAGGCAGAGGCAGAGGGAGAAGCAGGCTCCCCGCCGAGCAAGGAGCCTGATGTGGGACTCAATCCCAGGACGCTGGGATCATGACCTGAGCCGAAGGCAGCTGCTCAACCAAATGAGCCACCCAGGCGTCCCTAAAAGTATTTTCTTAAAGGGAGAAGAATGAGAAGCAAATGTACAAAAAATAGTCAAATTCCAAATTCCAAATCCCTATTCCAAATAGTAGTCACCTACCCTGAGGGAGAGAAAGAAGTATAAAGTAAGGGGACCTCAACTATATCTAAAATATTTAATTTCCTCAGAATTTTTTTTTTTTTTAAAGATTTCATTTATTTATTTGACAGACGGAGATCACAAGTAGGCAGAGAGGCAGGCAGAGAGAGACGGAGAAGCAGGCTCCCTGCTGAGCAGAGAGCCCGATGTGGGACTCAATCCCAGGACCCTAGGATCATAACCTGAGCCGAAAGCAGAGGCTCTAACCCACTGAGCCACCCAGGCGCCCCTCCTCAGAATATTTTAAAACCATACAAAGGAAAAAAGAAGATAAGAAACCACAGGGTAGAGAAACTCTAACATCAAAGAGTGCAATCTTTCCTTATGTTTCTCCCACTAGCTTAGAATCACAGAAAATCCCCCAGCTCTGCAGCCACAGAAACACGGGGGTCAGATCCTATGGGCAGTGCCAGGCTCGCCAGGGCAGGAGCCAGAAAACAGCTCCAGAGGCAGCACCTGGTTGGCTCCACAGCAAGCCTTGGCAAATTAGATGCCAGGACAGCTGTGAGAAATAATAGCTTGTGATGCCTCCAAAGTGAGTGTAGGAACCGCCGACAGGGAGGAAGGTCCTGCCACCCTGCACACTTCACAACCTGAGAATAACATGTCAGCCCTTCTGTGAAGAGGAGGAAGAACAGGTACCTGCTTTTAGAGAATGGTAAAGAAAAGGGCCAAGAGCTCAGGCTCAGAAGTCAGACTGCACTTGGGACTGAGTCTCAGTGTGCCTGCCTATAAAATGGGAATACAGGTTTCTCCTATTATCCAAAAGCAAAACGTTCCTATGAACCCTTTCCTAAGCCCAAAGGGCATAAATAAAGGGGCATCCTCCACATCCTGAGCATTAATGCCACTTTACTTTTATAAAAGACCTACATCAGCACAGTAATGACTTTTTTGGTAAAAGTGAAAATCCTCCTTTCTTTCAGTTAATGGAAACAGGTATTCATGTAGGTTTTTTGTAAAAGCAAAGTGGTGGCATGCAAACTTAAGGAAAACGGGGGCTACCTTTATGACTACTCTCAGTACTGTCATGAGGATTAAATGAGATAAGATGTGGTTGTGTTACAGAGCAAGTCTTCACTGAACGGTGGATCTTCCAATCATTACTATTTGCTAAGTCACACTGGCAGGATTCTAGGATCTTTTGCTTTCTTTGGGCAGCCCTCAGGAATGCTTTATTCCCTTTTTTTTTTTTTTTTTTTTAAGATTTTGTCAGAGGGACAGAGACAGGCAGAGGGAGAGAAGCAGGCTTCACACTAAACAAGAAGCCTGATGTAAGACTTGATTCTAGGGCTCTGAGATCATGACCTGAGCCAAAGGCAGACAGTTAATTGACTGAGCCACCCAGGTGTCCCAGGAATGTTTTATTCTTACTAGCTCCCCTTGTCTAGTACCATGATCAGAAAAGAAATTACCTGTGCCCCTTTCCACGAGTGCCATGTAGTAGAGATTCGTGTCCTCAGCCAGTCCTGCCTCCACAATGTCCTTGGTGAAATGCAGCTCCTAGAAGTCACCACAGCGGAGTGAACTCCTAGATACTCCAGTCAAGTGCCCCGCTGAAAAGGCAGGAGCTGAAAAGTGACAGGAGTCTTTGGGATGGCAAGGGTGATCTGGCCCTCCTCCACTTACCATGTAATCCTCATGGGCAATCATCACCCACTTCACCAGGCGGGAGACAACCTTTGCAGGGAAGAGGTACTGGCAATCACTAGTAACTGGTACGATGCCATGTTCTAAAAGAGAGCAAGATATGTGGTATCACAGGTAGCAATCAGGTGCCACACAGGGTAACTAGTATCTGGAGGGCTCAGATTGCCCTGCCAGCTGTGCAGGTACAGGAGGCATTCCACAGATACCCTGGTCAACAGGTGCTAGGATTGCAGGTGCACCACTTGACCTTACCCGGGTGCTAAGTGCTTGTGGCCAGACCTAGCACTAGCTTTCACGGTGCTTTATCTTTAATGCAAATGATTGTCAGCAAAACAAAACCCCCGCTGGCAGCCAGAACCAGTGACAGTGTCTCTGCAGCAGGGACTGTTAATTAGATCAAATAGCTAAGAGGGCTGTTTTCATAGCTGACCTTGATGGAGGAAACAACTGAAGTGTTCTGTGTCAGTTCCTCTAAGGGAGGAGAGCTAGAGAACTGCTCCAGGGCAAATTCCTGCTGGCACTTCAATCTGCAAATATGCCAACACAGTAAATGCTGTCCAGGATGAAAATCATCCAACCTCAGGACAAAACAAGTGGAGCAATGCTGATGGGGAGCAAGCCTGCCACAAGCAATGCTGCCCTGGGGACACCTGGGTCCACGTAGATTGCCAGAGCTCCCTGACAGGGTAATGATCTCTAGATGGGTCCCAGAAACCCAATGACTTTCCCGAGAGTTACTATTTCAGTTCAGAAAGACCTTAACTCTCACTATCCCACAACTGCCTTATGCATGGTAAGCCCTTGACAAGTATTTTGTGAATGAGGAGAAACATCCAACAGGGCACCACTGTGGTCAATGGCTCATCAGAATCACCTGAGAGCTTATGAAAAACACTGGGGTTCGGCCTTACCATGGAAGACGTTAGCTCAGTAGGTCTCAGGGGAAGGGGGAGGGCGTGGATTCCTGAACAGCTGTACTCAAATAAGCTAAATGTAAAGTCTACAAAGCATGAATTGGGCTTCTACTAAGTATCAGTAGAATGGACACCAAAGGCTGACATATGCTAACCTAAAGTAGGTTAGTAGTAGTAGTTGTTCCTGACCAGTCCACTATCCTGGACCACCCAGACGGCTCTGGGCCTCTTTTGTGAGCTAGGACAATCATGATGGCCCTGAGGGGAGCTCAGAACTCTGCATGGATGGGCCTGTAGCTCTCTCTAGTGGCCCTGCCACCAGCTCTGCTCAGCAAGAGCCAGGAACCAAGCCCTCTCTGATGTGTCATCAGAACTGGAGAAATCTGAATGAAGGATAAGTCATCTTTGTCTCTGTGTTGTCCAAGTGGCTCTTAACTTACCCAGGGATGCAAACTGTTTGTGAAGGGCCAGACGGGACTGCACCCTGGTCTTCAGCAGTTTCATGGTGGTCTCCATGTGGCTGGCGCTCAGCGAGTGGTCAGCAATCACCGTGTGCTGTGGACAACAGAGAGCAGCACACCTGGGGCTCTGTCCCTTCCTCCAGGCACTGCCTCTCTCCTAGGCCCCGCATGCCTATGGCAGCCGGGACCACCCACACCGAGATAGATTATCTTACAGAAATTGCAGGAATTGCCTGCTGTGACAGGCCTGATGCTGAGTTCCAGTAGGAACAATATAAACTACTAGGTTCTTGAGAGGCTTGGTCACCTCTTGAGAAAGACTTCTAATATGCCACATCCCCTGGGGTTCTGTTGACACCTAATTTTTGGCATCTCTGTACATAAAATTGAGGGGTGGCAGAGCATGGAGCCCTGCTGTACCCAAGGCAAGGACCAAAGTTATAATTAAGAGAGCTGTTATGCTCAGGGAGAAGGCAAAAGGTACAAAAACACTTGTAGGCTTCAGACATTTTAGTATCCTGAGTGGAGGGAGGACAGATCATAGCCTGGAGGGATAGCATTCTGATCATTCAAAACCCCCAGAGGACATCAGAAGCCTTTCTGGAGTCTGCACAGGATATGAGGAAGTAGAGATCTTCAGCCAAGGAGAAAGAATCAGTGAACACACCTGGGGCTGCTCTTTGGGGAAGTGGAGGCCACCCAGCTTCTGTACCCACAAATAGGGGTGACCTAGGTCAAGTACGTAGTCTCTCAAAGTCAGGATGCTGCATAAAAGAACACAGCATAAAAAGATGTTATAGGGGCACCTGGGTGGCTCAGTTGGATTAAAGCCTCTGCCTTCAGCTCAGGTCATGATCTCAGGGTCCTGGGATAGAACCCTACATCAGGCTCTCTGCTCAGCTAGGAGCCTGCTTCCCCCTCTCTCTCTGCCTACTTGTGATCTGTCAAATAAATAAATAAATACATAAATAAAAGTTATAAGTCCTTTCTGCAGTGGTCCCAGGACACAGCCTTTTCTATCCCCTCACCCCCTCAAAATGGACTAGTCCTGCAGGCTCAGCCACTCACAGCCAGGATCTAAACTACATCACCTCCCTACTGTGAATTTCACCTCTCCCATGTTTGCTTTTCTCTTCCTACCCTTACTCATAGGCAAATCTCAATAAGGCAGTGCCACTGAGCTTTTCACCAGCCTACCAATTTTTTAAATGTTTTTAAAGTTTTTAATCCTCAAAGAATTAAAATGATAAACCATGTTATATCATATGTTATGTCTTCCAAGTTTGATGCTTCCACCCCTCCTCACCCTTCCATGACCTTCATTTGCCCCTGCATTCCCTTCTCTTAAAACCACACTACCACCCCACCCCAGAGTCTCCCCTCCCCACTGAGAGGCCTCTGGCCCTAAATGGTGAGCTGCCAGAGGCACTCCAAAGCAGAGAGGCTGGGAGAGGAGGAGACACTGCTGACTCACCCGACTTTATCAAACTGATACTGATTGGCTGGATTTGGAGTTTTCTTTCCGTGATCTCCTGGATACAAACAGCTCAAGACTGAGTCAGGAGACAGCAAGTCACTGGCAAAGGGAAAAGACCGCAGTGAGAATGCTGGCCAATGCCTTGCCTCAAGGCAGACTTGGTGATCTGGGGATGGTAATGCCACCTATCACTGAGGGTCATGCTACCATTTCCAGAATGCTTCCTATGGACCTTTATACTTGAGGTCACCAGACCCCTACAACCCTATGAGGGAGGGAGTATAACCATTTTCATTTTACAGAGGAGAAACTCAAAGCTTTGAACAATATGGCTGATCTAGGATCATACTACTCATAAATACTGGAGCCGGGATTTGCACTATCTGATCAAAGACAGTAGTTGTTCTAAGCACCGAGTTTTTTTGAAAACCCTATCCCTTCGAGGTAATATGATGACCAGGGCCTTACCTCAAAGGCAGCAAAGCCCTGTGACACTGGAGATAAATTAATCACAATTTTCTTAAGAGCAGAAGAGAATCCTTTCTATCCCAAAAGAACAAGTGTGCAGTTTTGATGGTGTGTCTATCTTACTTTGGCCAAATTTTATACTATTTACAGAAAAAGGTCCCCTTTTATGTCGCCAGAGAAAGACATTATCACATGTGCTGGAGACAAGGTGACCCAGGGCTATAAGCAGAGAGACAGCGCCATTGCCACCCACCTGGAATGGTTAGGGCACAGCCTATAATTAAAGACTAGTGGAGAAGGAATGGGAGGGGAGAAGAGGAGGATAATGGAGTAATCTAATCGCAAAGGACAAGGCTCATTCTTTCCCTCAGCCAGTGTGGGGGGCGGGGGAGATCCTCCTTCTTCTTTACCTTTCCAGGTATCGTAATAGGAGCAACTCAGGAGCAACTCAATTAGCAGAATGGGCTAATTCTGCTGCTCAGAGCCCTGGCACACCTTCAAGAACTTAGCAATGGGACAGTGGCAGCTTCTGACTCTTCCCAGTTCCCTGTCTCTCCTACGGACTCTCTGCCCTCCTCTAGATCTCTGCCCCTTCACTGCCTTTCGTGTAGAACTGACTAGAAAATAAATAAGAATTGTCAGTCTTTTGGGGCAACTTGGTGGCTCAGTTGGTTAAGTGTCTGACTTTGGATCAGGTCATGATCTTGGGGTTCTGGGATTGAGCCCTGCATCAGGCTTCCTGCTCAGTGGGGAGTCTGCTTCTCCCCCTCCTCTGTCCCTCCCCCTATTTATGCTCTCTCTCTCAAATAAATAAAATCTTAAAAAGAAATTTGTTGGGGTACCTGGGTGGCTCAGTCGGGTTAAGCAGCTGCCTTTGGCTCAGGTCATTACTTCAGGGTCTTGGAATCAAGTCCCATCCTTCTCTCTCTCACTCTCCCTCTATGATCTCCCCTCTCAAAAAAATAAGTATCTTAAAAATTTTTTTTTGTTGGGGCACCTGGGCTCAGTTGGTTGAGCCTCTGACTCTTGGCTTCAGCTCAGGTTGTGGTCTCAGGTCATGAGACTGAGCCCTGCACTGGGCTCCATACTCAGCAGGGCGTCTGCTTGACATTCTCCCTCTCAGTCTCCCTATGCCCCCTCCCCACCTCCAATAAATAAATATATCTTTAAAAAAAAATTGTCAGTCTTTTGGCCTATATTTAACAACTACTACTAATAGAATGAAACAGCTAAAGCTGCATGAAAAGATTTCTAATTAACAAAACCTGATGGAAGAATCAAATCTTCTTGACAAAATTACTTCTGTAATATGTGGTTCAGGACAACAAAATAATGGACATAAAAGGGGAGGTTATATATAGTCATAAAACTACAACACCAAGGGGCTCCTGGGTGGCTCATTCAGTTGGGATGTGACTCTTGATCTCAACCAGGTCTTGATCTCTGGGTAGCGACTTCAAGCCCTGCAATGGGCTCCATGCGGGGCATGGGGTCTACTAAAAAAAAAAAGCAAAACCAAAACCACCGGGATGCCTGGGTGGCTCAGTTGGTTAACCATCTGCTCTCAGGTCAAGAACACAGGGCCCCAGGTTCTAGTCCCCCATCAGGCTCCTTGCTCAGCAGGGAGCTTGTTTCTTCCTCTGCCTGCTGCTTCCCCTGCTTTTGGGCTCTCTGACCAAAAAACAAAAACAAAACCAAAACAAAACATAAAACAAAAAACAAAAAAACCCCCCACAACACTGAAACAAAAAATACTCAATTACTCAAATCTTTGTTATAAAATAATAATAAAGGGTTAAAAATTTGGTAAAATTGCAAAATAATTAAGAATGGTTTAATGGCTTAATGAAAAACTGAATAGTCAAATGCCCTAAAGGAAATCATTCTGGAAAATAATTTCTTTTTTTTTTTTTAATTTATTTATTTGACAGACAGAGATCACAAGTAGGCAGAGAGGCAGGCAGAGAGAGGGGGAGGAAGCAGGCTCCCTGCTGAGCAGAGAGCCTGATGTGGGGCTCGATCCCAAGGCCTTGAGATCATGACCTGAGCCGAAGGCAGAGGTTTAACCCACTGAGCCACCCAGGCACCCCTGGAAAATAATTTCTTAAAAGAATATTCAGCAAGGTTGGTTAAATGTTAAATTGTTTGTATTAAGAACATCAATTCCCTAATGAAATAGATTCTGGAAATGGTTGTCAATGATGCTAATGCCACAAAAACAAAGAACCACCTATGCCTCCTGATGGAAATACTCGACATCTATGATATCTTCTGGCTTCCCTGTCTCCCCAGCCAAAACAATCAAAATAAAATCTGAATAAGCCTCTAAATCTAATTTACATGAAATACACAGGGAGGAAGTAACTCATTAAACTGTGCTGCAGGGATGCAAGCATAAAAATCCAGACCAGGGAAACCTATAAACAACCCATTCCGTTCAACAAATGAACAGATGGCAGGGACATTCAGTTGAAAAGAAGCTTGAGAGAAGCCTCACCCAACTGCAACACTTGGACTTTATAGAGATTCGGATTCAAAACTCAATATAAAAACAAAACAGAAAACAAAAAACAAACAAACAAACAAAAAAAACCCAACAACAACAACAACAAAAAAAAACAACAAAAACATGTACAAGACAATCAAGGTAATTTGAACTCTGACTGGATATTGGGTGATACTAAGGAATTAGTGTGAGACTGTGATTATATTGGGGGAAAAAAAGTATCCTTATGTTTTAGTAGATAATAAATAGAATCATACACCAGCCTGGTTTCCCCAAGGGCCAAAGCAGCCTGTACTTGAGCAAAGGCCTGTAGGCTAGAAGTCCAGAGTGCGAGGCTTGGGGCATCCATAACTGGTCACATACTCTTTGGACCTCAGGTTCTCCATCCAGAAAACTGGGGGATGAGCTAAAACTACACCAGGAGGCCCATAAAGATATAATCCTGGTTTCAGGGTAGTGCTTTCTTTCTTATCTCCTCCCTCTTCTGGGGCCATAGCCTATCTTTCACTGTCAGTCACACAGGCCTCAATTTCCTCCCCTTGTAAAGTTACTGTGAAGAGCTAAGCAAATTCATGATAAACACAGCTGTCATTTATCAAGTGCTTCACCTATGCTGAGCACTGGACCTGGTCCTTCACAAACACCCTTGAAGGAGATATTACAGTTAAACGACCAGAGTGAGGAAGCTGACTCAGAAGCCAGGACACTTGGCTCAAGGTGCACACACAGCTCTAAGTGGCAGACAGGACAGGCTGGAGTTTGGAGCCCAGCTGGTAACCAGTCAGCAGCACTGCCCCCATTGTGGCACATGTGGAGCTTTATGAGGAGCTGGAAGTATGCACCGAGGCCTGCCGGTAGCCCTGTTCTTAGTAAGTATGGCGTCTGAGAGGCGAGCAGGCAGAATGCTGGTGACAAGGAGCTCCACCATGGCCTCAAGCTGCCAGACTAAGAGCTCTAGCTGGGCAGTGTAACTAAATGCTCTGGGCTCCCTCTGCTGGGGTCTGGTGAGAATAGGGTCAATTTTATCTAGAGTGCCTTAGGGAACCAGGGCTGTAGCCTGAAGGGGGCGTGGACTGTAAGTGCAGGGTAGAGAACCCAGGGACAAGGCACCACCAGACAGCCATGGGAAGAGCCCCAGCCCACCAGGCACCAGACCTGTGCTTCCTCCCTCATTGGTCTCTGTACAGCCAGCACGAGGACTCAGTATGCTGGAGTGCCAGGCCAGGCTAGTGCGTTTGTAAGTGAGGCTATTTGAACCCCAGGATCTCTTGGGTCCTCCTCCCTTCTTCCCACTCCTAGCTGTGAAACAAGACTGCCGCAGTCAGGGGCTTCCTGGGGATTCCCGACCTGTGTCCTTGATTACTCTGCTTCCTCTCACCCTCCTCAAAATCTTCTCTCATCTCCAGGTAAGAACAATCTGGGACCGAGCTAAGCTGTCAAGCAACAATCCCAGCACTCTGGGACAGAAAAAGTAAAGGGAGAGGGCGGCCTAAATTTGTCAACCTAATAATGTATGCCAAACTCCACTTCTCCATTCATGCTTTTCCACTGTTCATAAAAAGCGGAGCTCTGCCCCACCTACTCAATTTGCCATACATTGTAGTCATTTCATCATCTGCTGTGTAGCTAGAGGACCAACTAAAGTCAGTTAGTGCTTCCTAAATACCAGTGATGTGCCAGGACTCCTAGGCCATGTGGACATGACAACAGAAATCAACACAGCCGTGTACCTCCTCCAAGTGTGAGGAACCAAGATCAGCCCACATTGAAGCTCTTCTTACAACCACCCCCATGCGCCACTCTCCACCACGCCCGCCCAATACCCTGCACTGATGGGGGTGATCAGCTCCGTGGCAGTCGTCACTTTGGCTTTCACTGTCATGATGTTGAGGTTCATGAGGTAGTAGAAAGTCAGGTGAAGCATGCTGTCATCTGGAGCGAGAGGAGGAAAAGAAGACCATGTACAATCTGAACATGAGAGCAGAGTTTATAGTATTAGGGAACAGAAAGGCAGCAAGGGTTTTAAGAGCTTTTACTGAACAAAAACTCAATGTTAATTTCATACTGAGTTGAAAAAGAAGAACGTCTACAAATTCTTTACAACTCCTCTCTCCATGACAGGGAGCTTCATTTCCTACCTTTTTAGTGTGGGCTGGACTTAGCTGCTTCTAACAAAAACAATATGAAAGGAAGTGATCAAACGGATCCAGGTTCATATGATCAGTAATAAGACAGAGTGACACCATTTAATCCTGATATGATGTCATAATGAACACCATGTCTATGGTATTCCTCCCCAAACCCATAACCTCAGTCTAATCAGGAGAAAGGACCAGATAAACCCAAACTGAGTCCTTCTACGTAACAGACCTTGTCTGCAAAGGTCATGAAAGATAAGCAAAGACTGAGGAACTATCACTGCCTGGAAGGGGCAAGAAAACCAAATGCAATGTGAGATCCTGCACTGGATCCTGGAACAAAGAGCATTAGCGGAAAAACCAGGGAAACCCACATAAAATCTGTAGCTTAATTAATAATATTATACCAGTAAAATTAACATTGGTTACACGGCAGTTAAGTAATATGCTGACATCAGGGCAAGCTGGATGAAGAGCATGAGAACTCTACTACTGCAACTCTACTGAGTCTAAAATTATCTCAAAATAACAAGTTTAAAAAAAAAAAAGTAAAGAGAGGACCAGTGAGTAGAATATGTTTCCACCTGTGTAAAAACTAAAAATAGAAGGGGATATACAAACACTAGTATAAGAGCTTTCAAATGCATGAATAGTTCTAGAAAACACATAGAAATCTATCACAATGGTTGTCACTGGAGGTAAGACCAAGGACCACAGTCTGGGAGTCTCAGGTGAAGAGGGAAACTTACATTATGGTTACTCTCACCCTGCTAGAATGCCTTATCATATGCTTCTTTATCCAAACAAAACTAGATTCAAAACATACATTCTCTACAGAACACAAACCTCTACCTACATTTGTTATATTAAGCACTTTGGTCATATTACTCAAAACCAGCATACTCTTGCAACTTGTTCTGTGTATCTGATTTAACAAATTCAGAAACTGGTGTAATTTTACTGAGCATCCATTATGTGTCTAGTTTTGTACTGAATTGTTACAGTTATGACTTAGGGGGGAAAAAATCAAACAAACTTCATGCCAAACAATGAGGAAAAATAGAGAAATATGAAACCAAAATCTTTTCTTAGTCAAACAGGACTTGGCTTGCTGGACCTTGGGCACCTGCAGCTATGGGATTGCCCAGAACAAGGGAAGCCAGACCTTTGCACTTCAGGTCCAGCATGACAGACAGCGGGTGCCTCTTCAGCATCTCCTTGCGTTTGTCATCCAACTGAACTCCCAGTGTGGGTCGCCGGCGTTTCTGGATAAAGAAAGAGCAAAGCAGATAAGCACTAGTCCTACGAATTTCCCCCTTCCTTCTCCCTATAGGCCATGGACTTCTGCCTGGGACCTGCTGCTTCAACTATCTGGCTGCCAGGCCCCCAGGAGCCCTTTCTTTCCAACCTCTTTCTTCTGCTTCTAGGGATAATAGCACCTGCCAACTAGCAGACCCCAGGCGTGGCTGCATGGCACACTCCTGTGGGGCAACAGCTCTCACCGTGGTCTGCTCCTCTTCAGCGTCTGAGTCGCTCTCATCATCTGCAAACACAAAGAGAAGGCATCTAGAGGTGAGGGGGCATATAGGCACCAAGACTCTGTGTCACTTGTAAATACGTTTCATCAGAATACCCGATGAACTGATTTGCTGCTGTTTATGTGGTACAGAAAACATGGTGACCCAAGAAAAAAAAAAGAGGAATGCCTCATAATCCCACTACCCCCTTCCTCCTATTTCTGAAAGTGCTTTTTATTGTCATCCTGTGGACCACAAGCCCCTCCACTGGTAGTGGTGGTGGTAGCAGTAACAGTAGTATAAATAACAACAACAGCGGCAGTTCATACAATTTGAGGGGCTGCTATGTGCCTAGAATGATGTTTAAGGACTTTGCACACATGAGTTCACTTAATCCACTTATCCTACACAAGTAATTATTATCCTGTTTTGACAGGTGCGTAAACTGAGGCTCAGAAATGATAAAGAGCTTTCCCAGGATCAGTGAGCTAGTGAGTAGCAGGGTTGAAATCCACAAGCACTGCTTTTTCTTGTCTATCCGGAGCATTAGGACGTTAAAGTTAAGCTCCGTGATACTCAAAACTAGTACAGCTAATTTCCAAAGACCCAGCACTGCCTGTGAGTGGCGACCCTGTGTCCCGGGAACCAGCTACGGGAAACATGGGGAAGAATCTGACTACATTACCTTGGGAGTCTTCAGGAGGCTTAAACAGAGCCTTGGCTTCGTCCACACTGCCTTCTATTGCCACAGACAATGTCTTATCTGTGAGCAAGAAAAAGGCTTCATATGATAGCTGCTGAGGGAAGGAGCTAAGCTATATAAAAAGGCTAGCTCTGGGAATGCATTTCTTCTGCGTTTGTCACAGGTCCTTACTGACTGGGGGGTGGAAGGGCAAAAGCCCTTTCTCCAAATGAAGAGGGACCTGAGAGGATACTTAAGTTTTTTTTCCAGTGTTGACCAAGAACAAAGAACCCAAAGTGCAAACTTCTGGACCAGCACTACCTGAGACTACAGTGAACTCCTCTCTTTTCAGGCTTATACCAATGCACAATACCAACCTAGGGCCTAAAGCTACAGAATACTTTGCTGACAACTGTCTTAAGGATTCTCATCCAGAACCTGTCCACTGTCCACATCCTGGAAATGACTGCTCTCATCTAAGTGCTTAGTCTCCATTCTGTACTACACCAAGCATCTCGCTGGTACCGTCACATTTAACTGGGAGGCAGGACAGTGGATAGGAACTTGGACCCTGCAGTCTAGTCCCAAATCTGAGTCTCTGCCCCAATTTCTAAACATCTGGGAAGTTATGTCACTGCTCTGAGCCCCACTTTCTGCAACAATGAAGTTCTGTCTTGACAGACAGCAGCTGCCCAGTTGGGTGGTGAGGACCAAATGAGCTCATCCTTATAATTATAAAATTATTTTTTTCAAATTAACGTTTAACTTTCACAACAACCCTATGAAAGCCATACAATTATTATAGCTATGAGATGAGAAAATTAAGGCTCAGAGTTGCAGGATATAATGGGTGGAAGTTGCTAAGCTAGGATTCAAGACCAGGTCTACTCAACTTGAGCCCAGTGTCTCAAGCACAAATGTAAGTGGGCTGTTCTGTGCACCCGACTGACAATTCCCTGGGTCACACTTGGCCTGCTTTTGTGGAACTCCAGAGGTCTAGTGCTGGGAGGTCGAGACAGCCCACCACCCCTCTGGCTCCATTCAAAAGGGTATACAGATTACAGATAGTCACAGGAGCCTGAAATGGTTTGCCCAACTGTACTAAGGAGGGATGGCAAACTTCCTCTACCTGGCAAGCCACTGAGATAATCCTCCCAGGTGGCTGGCTACTGCTGACAGCCCTTCATAAACTAACATACCTCACCCCAAATAAGGTGGTTGCCCCCACAAACCACTGGCAAATGCCTAACTGTTCTTTTGGGTAACTTAATCCTGAAATTCTACAGTAAAATGGGAAAGGAAACAGGATGGGTTAAAACACAAAAGAAAAGAAAATTACTCACCCTGTCTAGGGGGCTGGGAGGATTTCATATGAGCTGATGATGGAAACAAGGAGGAGAACAAAAGGGAGGGAGCGGACCAGAAGGACCAGGAAAACACAAGAAGAGAGACAGTAATGTGTTGGTGCCCATGGCTGGGAGGAGAGGCATGCACTGGTGCGATACATAACTGTCTGATGCGATGGGGTAAAGAAGAAAAGTTTAGGTGCTGGGTAAAAGCTGCAATAAGGCAAAAGTTAGGGTCTCCAAAAACTTTTCAAAATCCTAGTGAAGTAAAGGGCTGCCCTTAAGCTTAAAGCGGAGACATCTTCCCACTTAGTAATCACTATAATGGCATGCAGCTTGTTTGGGCTTGGTGAAAGTCTGGGAAAGCTGCCTGGTACCTGTGTTCACCAAGTCCTCTCTCTGAAGCAGAGCAAGAGGTGCCGATCCCCCTGCCAAGCGTGCCTTGATGGAGTGAGTGTCTGGGAGCCCAGACAAGCTGCCGGGGCACTGCACCCAACAGCTGCCCAGCCAGGCTCATCAAAGATTCAAAGCCATCCACTCTGAAATGCCCACCAGGTTAGTCTAGCCTCAGGCCAGCTGGTCAAAGCAGCCATGCTGGGTAGTGTGGCGGGGAAGTAGCATCTGTCACCTGTGGGCTTCTGAGCAGGACCAGGGAGCCTTCCTCAGCAGGCAGGGCTTCCAAATGACTCAAACGGCCAAGGCTGCTGCTCCCACAGCCCCTCTTCCTTACCCAACCCCCATACTCACCACAGGCCTGCCCATATGCAGTGGCTTGGACAAAGAGGACATAGAGGGGAGGTGGCAGATGTCTAGCTGTCTCATATTGCTTGTGAGCTTGGTCGAATGGCATGAACAGGTACTCTTGCACGGGGAGGGAAGCCTGCATGCAATAAAAGAAGGGTTTTTGTTTTCTCTTCTTAGGCAGTCCACATGTGAAGGGGTGGCTTTTTATTTAATAAATAGCTTTTTACTTACTAAAAATATGTGATAAACTAAAATAGGTAGACAAAAAGTCAACACAAAAAAACCCCAATTTAAACAAGCAGCAAACAGTAAGAAAATGAACTTAGATAAAGAGCCATTTCCAATAGCATCAAGAAAACATCAACCACCTATGAATAAGTAAGTGAAAGGTATGTAAGCTTCACACAAAGGTCTGAGAATGAAAGGTCTAAATGAACGGATACACGCCATGTTAATGGTCTGTAAGACTCAATATTTTCTTATAATCAATTCTCCCCAAAGCGATCTACCGATTCAATGCAATACCAGTCTAAATCCCAGCACGTGAAAATTGACTCACTGATTCTAAAATTGATTATGTTAAATGCAAAGGGCCAAGGTGCCTGGGTGGTTCAGTTGTTTAAGTGTCTGCCCTTGGCTCAGATCATATCCCGGGGTCCTGGGATTGAACCCCACATTGGGCTCCCTGGTCAGTGGGGAGCCTGCTTCTCCCTTTCCCTCTGTCTCTTCTCCCACCCGTGCTTTTTCTCTCTCACACTTGCGCTCTCTGTCAAATAAATAAAATCTTAAAAAAAAAAA
>NC_081564.1:21982702-21994045 GCF_022355385.1 Mustela nigripes
AAAAAAAAAAAAAAAAAAGAAAATAAGACAGTATCTCCATGACCCTGGGACAGAGATCAATTTCTTAAATAGGACACACTAACCATAAAGGAAAAAACTGATCATCAGATCATATAAAAATTAAGAACATATGCTCATTAAAAGATACCATTATGGGGTGCCTGGGTGGCTCAGTGGGTTAAAGCCTCTGCCTTCAGCTCAGGTCATGATCTCAGGGTCCTGGGATCAAGCCCCCGCATTGGGCTCACTGCTCAGCAGGGAGCCTGCTTCTCCCTCCCTCTGCCTGCTGCTTTGCCTACTTGTGTCCTCTCTCCATCTCTCTAATAAATAAATAAAGTCTTTAAAAAAAAGAGTATATATTATATGATTCCATTTGTTTAAGTTCAAAAATGGGCCCAACTAACCTATGACATTAGAAGTCAAGATAATGGTTACGGGGGGGGGGGGGTTGTGTGGGTGAGAGGAGACAGTGACTGGAAGGGGAAATAAAATTGCTTCTGAAAAATCAATGTTCTTTTTCTCAATCTGGGTGCCAGTTACAGAGATGTGTTCACTTGTGAATATTCACTGAGCTATACATTTATGAACGATATGCTTTTCTATACACAAAATTATTTTTTTAAATGTAATATACGTGCACTGTTTTAAAAAGCTATATCTGGGGCACATGGGTGGCTCAGTCAGTTAAGTATTCAACTCTTAATCTCAGCTCAGGTCTTGATCTCAGGGTTTTAAGTTCAAGACCTGTGTGAAATCTACTTAAAAAGATTGTATTCAAGTTTATAAAGCAGAAACTCTCCAGAGGCACCTTACTGGCTCAATTGGTAGAACATGTGACTCTTGATCTCAGGGTCAATGCCCCACATTGGGTGTAAAGTACTTTAAAAACAAACAAACAAACATCCCAGTTCCCAAACTCCAAAGTAATTGTTAATAGTTTGGTATAAATAATGACTCTTCTAAGCATACACTGGACTCACATATGCATATATATATGCATATGTATATATGTATATACCATATATATGCATATGGATACTTTGTTAACAAAGGTATACAATCAAATAGTACTTTATGTCCTACAATAGGCATTGTTTTGTTTAATTAGATGATAAATCTTTGTTCTGTCCAATTATTTGATCAGTGGTATGATGTCCTCTATTTCCATCACAGCTATTAAGACTGTACCATACAAAAATTTATTTAACCTGGGGCGCCTGTTTGGCTTAGTGGGTTAAAGCCTCTGCCTTCAGCTTAGGTCATGATCCCAGAGTCCTGGGATCTAGCCCCACATCGGGCTCTCTGCTCAGCAGGGAGCCTACTTCCTCCTCTCTCTCCGCCTACTCTGTCAAATAAATAAAATCCTTTAAAAAAATTTTTATTTAAACTGCATCCTATTTAGGCATGTTTAGAGAAACTCTAATTAACAGGAAAAATTAAGGGGTGCCCACGTGGCTCAGTCCATAAAGCATCTAACTCTTGATCTGGGCTCAGGTCATGATCTCAGGGTCAAGAGATCAAGCCCTGCACTGGACTCTGCAATGGAGGTAGAGCCTGGTAGTCCCTTTCCCTCTGCTCCTCCTCCCACTCATTCTCTCAAATAAATAAATAAACAAAATCTTAAACAAAAACAAAAACCAATCAGGAAAAATTAAGTACAAACTTTGCATTTTCTTTTCGTCCTATTATGAAGTGCTACTCAGAATATTTGTTAACAATTCTAATTCTATGTCAAGAGTTGAAGGGAGGAAATGCAGATCTTGCCAAATCCTAGAAAAGGGAATCTCTGATTTCTCTAGGGTCCTTTTGCGAAGTTCCTCCTTATTAACCATTTACTCTGCTACATAAAACTATGAGGATTTAGAGGAGTGCCTGGCTGGCTCAGTCAGTAGAGCCAGTTTGTGACTCTTAATCTTGGTGTCTTGAATGCATGCCCCACATTGGGTATAGTGTTTACTTTAAAAAAAAAAAAAAACAACTATAAGGATTTAGAGCAAATCTGGCCTCACGGAGCAAATAAAAATCAGGTCACCTATACAGAAAGACATGACATTTTACATTATATTCTAAAGTGGGGACTTTTCCTCCCAAAGGCACCTAACAGTTTTCAAATATGAGTAAAGTTCTTTTCAGAGAGAGTACCTCTACTGAACATCTGCCCCCAAGGTGCAGTCAGGAGTCTAACAGACATCCACAGAAGCAGGCTTAGAGGCCTGGAGGCTGAGGGCTGGTGGAAACCATTCTGGGTAAATTAAACCCAGAGTTTGCCTGGGTGGCTCAGTTGGTTAAGCAGCTGCCTTCGGCTCAGGTCATGATCCCAGCGTCCTGGAATCGAGTCCCGCAACGGGTTCCTTGCTCGGCAGGGAGCCTGCTTCTTCCTCTGCCTCTGCCTGCCATTCTGTCTGCCTGTGCTCGCTCTCTCTCCCTCTCTCTCTCTCTGACAAATAAATAAATAAAATCTTAAAACAACAACAACAAAAAACCCCCCAGAGTTTGCAAAAGTATTTTACCTGGAAGCAGCTCTGGGTGAAAAGAAAAAATTCCAGACAAACGTATGTGTATGTTCCTGAACCCACCCAGCATCTCTTCCACCCAGGACACAACCTTACCGTACTAGCTGGGCAGAAACTCCAAACAGGACCATCCTCGCACTGGGCTCTGACACCCACTAGAGTAACATACCTGGCAAAACCCAAAGGGAGACAGGCTGCTGGAGGCCTCAGGTCAGCAAGGTCTCACTGGGTGCTGAGGGCAAAGCAAAAGGCCAGTGTTGGGGATGATGGGGGGAGAGTCCTACCTGCATGATGCTATTGAGGCGAGGCTGGAGGCTGCTTAGGTACTCCTTTTTGACCTCAATCTCCTTAAGGATCTTCTCCTTGTTGGACAGGCACTCTCGGTACTTCTCCGCCAGCCTATTGGGAAAGGACAGACCACTGTCACTCGAAGCTCCTCAGAGATCTCCCAACACACCTACTGACTGTTACAACCCACCTAATGACAGTTAGTCATGATTAACTAATGTTTACCTAGTACTTACTCTGTGTCAGATACTTCGAGAACTCTTTATAAGCATTATTGCATTTAATCCTTATAAAAATCCTGGAAGATAGGTAGGGACTCTTCTTTTCCCCAAAGGAAGAAACAAAGGCTCAAGTAGACATCTTGCTCAAGGTCATTCAGCTAAAAGCAAGTACAAAGCTGGGCTCTGAATCCATACCTGTCTGGCTCCAGAGGCTCTGCCCATTAACCACTAGGGAATATCCCTGTATCATTTTCTATTCCCTTTCTTGCCTCTAGGGTCTACAGCCAAAACTTTCACAAACATGTGGACCTAGCAACTACAGAACCCAAATGAAGCACTTAAACTGGCCTGAGTGGGGCAGAGTGGTGATGGACTGTGGACCACAGGAATAGAACACTCATGATTTAGCCTGTGCCAAGGCAAGCCATGTACTGGACAGGGGAGTGATGGGCCAGCCCCATCTGCTCAACACCTGACACTAATTCCGTAAGAACCACACTTAGTGCTTATTAAATTCATAACATGGACCAAAAGCATAAAATACATTTTATAACAGGAAAAAGAAAAAGAAGTAAAAACACCTGCTTCTTCAATGGAAAACAGAGCAAATGTGTCAACAAAAGCCCTATTATTCTCATACAAATATGGGGAAGAAAGTTACTATTAATGAAGGAATACAACCATGAAAGATCTGATAATGAAAAATACACTATCCCCTTAAAAAGACCTCGATTAGATTACACAGTATATGTGTTCTATTTACAATTAATAAATAAAAGATCTTTATTAATACAGGATTTTTCATGTAAAGGTGTGCCTTGAAGCATAATTTATGATAGCAAAAAAATAACTGAAAGTCCGATCCAACAGAGGAAAGATTATGTAAATTATAATTTGTCTATGCACGGGAATGCTGTATATAATCTTCTAAAATAATGTCTGCAAATCTTTAAAGTACCACAGAGGCAGAAGAAAAAGAAAAAGAAAAAAATTAAATTTACAGTACAAAAGGTTACATCTCAAATGTTAAAATTTTAAAGGAAAAGTTACTCCAATCTTCTATTAACAGCCTTAACCAATTCCAGCCCCACCCATTATATTGTTGGTCAAGTTTGAATTATCAGGTGCAAATTAATTTGGTCTTAAACCAGTCCACTGGTTCCATAGAACTCTGCTGTATGATTGTGGGTCATGCATCACAAAGCACCATCCCCATAAAGGTCTGTGTCAGCACAGATTAACAAGGTCAGGAAGGATACACAACCTTTTTCGCTGTTCTAGCTCCCAGTCCAGACGTGCAAGGGTTTGCTGGTGAGGGTCTCCCATGGTGACTTCAGCCTTGCTAATATCTGGAGGAGCCTCCTTATAAAACTCCTCTAAACTGACCAGATCAATTTCTTCATGCTTCGACCTGCAGAGAAGAACTACATGTCAGGTTGCTCTTCTCAGGATCCCAAACCATGGATTAAGTGAGCCCACAGTTCCCTCCACATATGCTTACTCAACCCTGTTTTACAAATATCCAGGAACCTAGAACCCAGTCTTCTCAGCAAATGCTCATTAGTAAATGTTTCATTTTGAAGAAATATAGTTGGTGACATACGATAGGATCCTTATCCATCGTGTCTAACGTTTTTATCCATGAATTAGCTGAAGACCTGGAAGGGATGCTTATAAAACTTACAGATGTCCAAGCTTAGCAAAAGAGGTTAAGAACTGAAGGGTGAATAAAAATACTATAGGGCGCCTGGGTGGCTCAATTGGTTGAGCATCTGCCTTCAGCTCAGGTCATGATCCCAGGTCCTGTGATCAAGTCCCATATCAGGCTCCCTGATCAGTGGGGAGCCTGTTTCTCTCTTTCTTGCTCATGAATAAATAAAATCTTCAACCAACCAACCAACAAACAAAAAACACTACAGTCTAGACCTAGACTGCCAGGTTGAAACCAAGAATTAGAGACAGGAAAAAAAAGTAAGGGACTGCATTTAAGTTCAAAATATTAACTGCATTAAGCATGGGATGGGGAAGATCCAGCAGGGTATAATGATTTAGAAGCTTCAACTGTTTCATATACAGTGACTCACAAGAAAAGAAACCTAATGCTTTTTCCTGCATTAACACAGTAGTGCACAGGCTGTGGACAAAAGATGATAGTAACAGCAGTTACCAGGTATTAAGCACCCACTGTATGCCAGCCTCATCTCACTTATTTCTCATGATAACTCTTATCAAATGGGGATTTCTATCTCCATACCTGAAATGAGATGAAGACTTCTACAACTGAGCAGCTTGCTCAATGTCACACAGCTAGTGAGTGGCAGATCTGGATGTGAATCCAGGCTGTCTGACGGGGGCCAAGGGTGGTCACCCACCTCTCCATAGGCCAGGGTTCTACTGCATTCTGCATTTGTCAGCTTTCATCTGAGTTACAGCCTGGTGCATCACATTCTTTTGTATTTAATACCCTTTTATTTTTAAACAGTTTAAGATACACAGGAAGTTTCAAAAATAGTACTGAGAATTTATTTCCTCTGTGTACCCTTCCCCTGGGTTCCTCCAATGATAACATCTACACACAGTACATTACGAAAACCAGGAAACGGACAATGACACAATATTATTAACTGAGATACAAGCCTGACACAGATCTCACCTCTATTAATATTTAACTATTATTACATGAATTTGTACAGCAGATAAAGGTACCTCCCCCAAATCAGCATAATTGTCAAAAATACACCAGACTCAATGACTGATATGCCCCTCTTATCCCAAGTTTATTATAAATAAAACCTACATCGGGGGTCTGGGTGGCTCAGATGGCTAAGCATCTGCTTTCTGATCAGGTCAGGATCTCAAGGCCCTGGAACCAAGTTCTGCATTGGGCTTCCCACTCAACAGGGAGTCTGTTTCTCCCTCTTCCTCTGCTCCTCACTCCCACTCGTGCTTGTTCTCTCTCTTTTTTAAAGATTTTATTTATTTATTTGACAAAGAGATAGAGAGCAGAAGTAGGCAGAGCGGCAGGGAGAGGTTAAAGCAGGCTCTCTGCTGAGCAGGGAGCCCAACTCAGGGCTCAGTCCCAGGACCTGGAACCATGACGTCACCTAGCCAAAGGCAGCCGCTAAACCTACTGAGCCACCCAGGTGCCCCCCTACGCAAAAAAACAAAAACAAACCCCAAAACACCTGCCTCTTCTCAATCTGCACAAGTAGGTCTGACCAAGCAAGAATATATTCCCTTCTCTTCCTCTGTCTACTCCTCCTTCCTTCTCATCTCTCAGGTTGGATTTGCCAAGAGGCATTACATTTTAAGACAGACACTGACAGATTATAGTTTGTTCACCTGAAAGCAGCTAAGTGGCAAGAAGTTCAGCTTCTGAAGAATAAAATCCAGTTGCAAAAATGAATGGCTGGAACTTTAGAGAGGAAAAAATGGGCCAAAGGTTAAAATGATTTGGCTGGAAGGCAGTTGCTCCTATGCAAGGTGCCCAGGAATCAGACTGGTAATGTAAAGGCCCCTGCTGGAGAAAGACAACTGCTTTTGACCAGGTGCAGAGCTCAAAACTTTGAAAAGTCAGAAAGGCTTCCAAGGTTCTTTGTGCAGCCTGAAAACACTGCCTCCAATTCTCCCAATCAAAGTGATCTACTCACCCTTGTCCCAGATCCTGCAGTCTCCAAGCCCATCTGATTTTTTAAGGAGAGTAGCTCACACTGAGCTATGTAAGAAAAGCAGTTATTAACAGACTATTTTGCCAAAGGCTGTTCTCTGAAACTCACTTGAACTCCAGACACTTGGTGATCTCTTTCTGCAGGTGCATCACCTCATATAACAGGTTCTGCAGCTGCAGGTGATAGGCATCTACTTTCTGCTTGGCCTGAAAGGAGGACAAGGTCAGAGGTGAGTGGGTCAAGTCAGGTCAGACAGAGGAGAAGCAAACTCAGGGAAGAGGTAAAGGGGATTAAGAAGGGAATGTGGGGAAAAGAGAGGAGGAGGATTAAACCTCTCAATTTCTACCTCATGGGTCTGATCTCTTCCTTTCTTCAACCTGATGTGGGCTAATCGATTAAGCTTCTTCAGGGTCATGAAATGCACACAGCTCTGGATCCTCCGATCTTCTATCTCAACCGCCTGTAGGCAAAGAAAACTGGTAAAGATCCTGTCAACAGGTGCTGGCTTAGCTTCCTTCAGCACCTCACTTCTGACCCATCCCCATCCAGGACCAAAAACAAATACTGGAAGGAACTCAGAACCAAGAGAAATGTAAGTGGGAAATGCAAGAATGACTGTAGAAGGGAAATCTGGGCCAAAAAACAATTTCTGCTCGGACTAAAGTAACAGGAAGAATTGAAGACGGAGCAAGTACAGCCGATGAACAATTAATTTGTCCCTATGTATTGTATACAGAGATCCTAACAATAGCAACACCCTGCACACTATCGGTCTCTGAGAATAACATTACAGAATACCATAAATGAAAAGTTTGGCTACATTAAAATATGATGTAATTATTGTAACAATACTGGCTAGTATAAGCACAAATAAGTGAGATTCTTAGAAAAATATGGGTTTTGTTTTTAGCCACTGTTTGGTTTCTTTGACCCAAAGTCTGTTCCATTCATTTAATGTTAAATAATTTCATTTCTGAAATTACTGTGAAATGACATACTTGTACATATTCATCCTTAAAAAGCAAAGGAATTTACACATATCATTTCTTAAAACCTAGCAAAATGCCCAACATGTAACACAGTTAGATGAATTATCAAATAACAGTTATGAGAAAAATCAGTTGTCCTGTACTTTTGTTACTGTAACTGGTAGTTGAGTTGGGTGGTGATGACATGTTCCCATAAGTTAACAGGCAGTCTCTGGAGCCCCCAGACTTCAACCCCCTGATCACGGTTAGGACAGAAGACCATGATGAGGAAAGGCTTTGATGGGTGCAAAACCAGGCCACCCATTCAAACCCACCAGGTTCTTGTCTGCCCAATCCCAGTCCCACTCCTTACCACATCCTTGCCTCCTCTGCTCTTCAGGTCCTGGATCTCAGCCATGAGCCTCTGCAACTCCTGGCATGTGTACTTGTACAGCTCATAGTCTCTGCCAGGGTCCCGCAGATCCACTTCAGCCTCCTCACTGTAGTATTTACCTTCCTGTGGAGGGGAGGAAACAGGCCTTAGGTGGGGAATAAAAGTCGCCCTGCTGGGACCAGGGACACTGGGCTGAAATCAGTTTACAATGAAACCCCAAATCAGGTGTCTAAAAAATCTGGTCCTCAAATCAAAGGTTTTTGTTCTTTTCAAAATGGAAAAGAATTCATTCCTCTTTTCTTATTTCTAACCATAAAGTAATGTGTGCTTGGTGTCAGAGACTCAGAACACAGTGAGAAGTATCAAAAGCAAAATGAAAAGTTGCCTGTAATCTCACCTCCCAGCCTGAAATAACTATTTTTAATACTGCGGATAAACACAAATTTTATTTTTAAACAAAATGGGATCATACTTTTCATGCAATTTCTCATCCCAATAAATTTAAATATCCATTAAAATGGCTGCATTATAATCCACTATATAGATGAACTAGAATTCATTTATCTAAGTTCCTACTGATGAGTGTTTAGATGATCAAATAAAGCTTTAGCAGAGATTAAAATTAAGAAGGGAATGTGGGGAAGAGAGAGGAGGAGGATTAAACCTTTCAATTTCTACCTCATGGGTCTGATCTCTTCCTTTCTTCAACCTGATGTGGGCCAATCAAAATTGGTCACTCAGCCTTAAAAGTGAACAGAATGCATTTCTTAAAGAGAGAGTCCACTATAGTTAATAATACCGCACTGTATATTTACAAGTGGCTAAGAGAGTAGGTCTTAAAAGTTCTCATCACAGAGGTGCCTGAGTAGCTCAGTGAGTTAAGTGTCCAATTCTTGACTTCAGCTCAGGTCTTGATCTCAGGGTTGTGAGTTCAACCCCCATGTCAGGCTTGACACTAGGCGTGGAGCCTACTTAATTAAAAAAAAAAGTTCTCGGGGCGCCTGGGTGGCTCAGTGGGTTAGGGCCTCTGCCTTTGTCTCAGGTCATGATCCCAGGTCCTGGGATCAAGCCCAGCATAGGGTTCTCTCTCAGCGGGAAGCCTGCTTCCTCCCTTCTCTTTGCCTGCTTCTCTGCCTACTTGTGATCTCTGTCAAATAAATAAATAAAATCTTAAAAAAAAAAGTTCGCATCAGAAGAAATAAAAATTTTAACTATACATGGGGATAGATGTTAACTAGACTTTTGTGGTGATCATTTCACAATATATACAGATATTGAATGTTGTACACCTTAAATTAATATGTTATATATCAATTATATCTCCATAAAAAAAGAACCAGTGCCTGCAGTGGATAAGGTATTTTTGTTAGTCTAGAGTTCCTAAATCTGAGGAAAACATCATTTTCACTTAAATTCAAATTCTTACGTTTCTCTATTCTAGTTTAAAAAAAAAAAAAAAAAAAGTAGGGTGTTGGGGTGGCTGAGTCAGTTAAGCATCAGCCTTCGGCTTAGGTCATGACCCCAAGGTCCTGGGACAGAGCCCCGCATCAGGGAACCTGCTTCTCCATCTCCACTTGTGCTTGCTCTCTCTCTCCTGCACTCTCTCTCAAATAAATAAATAACATCTTAAAATTAAATAATAAAGTAACCAACCAACCAACCAAAACTATTAATTTCATAAATCAGCTTGACAGAGTCAAGGAGAAAGAAACAGTAAAAGAACCTGCTGACCACATGAGCTCTCAGGCCACAGAAGAGATTCTGTGGGGATGCTGTTCTGATACTAACTCAGCAGCAGACCAGGGATGCCACATCTCCAGTCACCAGTGGTGTGCTGCTTCTTCTGGTGTACTGGCTTCTTCTGACCTTCAGGAAAAATGGAGACATACACCATACTAGAATGAGGTCTCTGTTCACACACTACTTATGTCTAATACAGGCTGGTAGGTTCTTGGGATGCTGCAGCTAAATCAGATGTAAATACTAAGGTCTGTAGAACCAAGGGAAGTCCCAGCACCTGGTCAAGCAGAGGCCATCTGGGAGGCAGTCCCTGTGACACTCAGCTGCTGCAAACTCAGCGTGGTGCTTTGGCCACAAGCTATAATTTCTTAGCAGTGTGGCAATCCTGGCTGACCTCACCTGCTCTGTATCAGAACGGTTACGCTTCCCTTCAGCGGGTGCTCCATCACTTCGGATCACTTTGGGCTTCCGTTTTTTGCTTGATTCTGATGACATGGTTGTTTGATCACGTCAGGAGGAAATAGCAGAGACCTGTTAAAAGGAGGAAACTTTAAAGATTTTTCAGAGCTGGAATTGGGAGATTTTCCTGGAGTCAGAATAGTGAAGTCTAACTAGTAGTTCTGGCCACGTATGCCCTTGTTAGCTCAAAAAAAAAAAAGGTCACTTAACCCTCCAAAGCCTCAGTTTAATCCTCTGTAAAAGGGGGGAGGGATGCCTGGGTGGCTCAGTCAGTTAAGGTGAAGCCTTCACCTCAGGTTATGATCCTAGGGTCCTAGGAATCGAGTCCCTTGTTGGGCTCCCTGCTCAGTGAGGAGACCACTTCTCCCTCTCCACACTGCTTGTAATCTCTCCCTCTCTCTCAAATGAATGAACAGAATCTTTTAAAAAATAAAAAGGGGAAATGAAGCACCTGTGTGGCTCAGTTGGTTAAGCGGCTGACTCCTGATTTCAGCTCAGGTCTTGATCTCAGGGTTGTGAGTTCAAGCCCTGCATCGGGTTCTGCGTTAGGTGTGGAGTCTATTCAAGATTCTCTCTCCCTCTGCCCCTTGCCCCCGCCCCCGGCGTCCCATGGGCACACTGTATCTCAAAGAAAAGGGGGGAATCATCCCTCAGCCTGTCCAAAATGAACTAATCTTTTCCAGCTCTACCTTGTTTAAAGGCACCACAACCACATCTCTGACTAAACTCCTCTGCCTAGCATATATACCCATTTCCAGTACTACTGATTGATCACTGCACGCTGGATCTGATCTAAGCACCTTAAGGGTATGTTCTTACTTGATCCTTATATGAAACTTTTCAGATAAAAACAAGTACCATTTTATGGGTAAGAACACTGAGGTTCAGAAAGAAGAACGAGTAGGGGTGCCTGGGTGACTCAGTGGGTTAAAGCCTCTGCCTCCGGCTCAGGTCACGATCCCAGGGTCCTGGGATTGAGCCCCACAGCGGGCTCTCTGCTCAGCAGGAAGCCTGCTTCCCTTCCTCTCTCTCTCTGCCTGCCTCTCTGCCTACTTGTGATCTCTGTCAAATAAATAAATAAAATCTCAAAAA
>NC_081564.1:21994145-22023949 GCF_022355385.1 Mustela nigripes
CGCTCTCTCTGCCTGCCTCTCTGCCTACTTGTGATCTCTGTCAAATAAATAAATAAAATCTCAAAAAAAAAAAAAAAAGGGCGAACGAGGTGTTGAAGGTCACACAGCTGGTATGCTTAAGCTTGGGTCCATCTGACACCACATCAGTGCTCTTGACAACTACATTATTGTGACACCAGTGTGTCTTGCTGCCATCTCACTGGGCAATGCCATCAACTCTCTGGTTGGCCCTAAAACTCAAAAGAATAGAACCTACACTTCATGGGACTGGGGTCACAAAGCATCCTCCCTCTGCTACCTCTCCTGGTTGTCACCACAGCCCCGAGGTAGGCAGCACAATCTCTCTAACCCCCCAAAATCAGTCACAAACGCTTACTGAAGGAACCAATGGCTCACAGCAGTGAGTCAGAGAAGCCCAGAGTTGGGAGTCTCCACTCTATTTTACTGCTATGAGTCCTGGGACTCATAGTTGCTTCACTGTTCTCTGGGCAGGCTTCCTCACAGATCCAATGCGAATTACAGTCCCTACCTCCGGGGTTGCCGTGGTCATTGACACAGGAGGCACTCCACCGGGGAAGGTGATGAAGATGACTGGGGCTTTAGGTGGTACATGGGTAATCTGAAATAATGTTGAACACCTAAGAGAAAGTTCATCCCTTACCAATTATTTTTAGAAACTTCTGATTGCTTCAAGGAGAATATCTCATTTTCCTAGCTTGTCTTTAACACCCGTGAACAACAATGATCCTTTGTTAACAAAAGGACTCTGAGAGCCTTAGACAATGAAATCTAGCCAGAATTTAAAATGTTTTCATGTTAAATACATTAGTTTTTCATCATTATCTCCTATATAGGACAAATCTCCATTTAGGGGAGAGACTTAAAATTTTCTCCTAAAGGAAACTCACGTTTAAAATGTAAAAGGTGACTCGATTAAAAACCTTTAGCAAAGTCTTAAACGGTAAATTGTACAAACCCCACAACGTTGGGAAGCGAAAAGCTGGATTGTGGGAAATCCTGACTTCGGAAACCTAGTAAAAACAGCCTGGCACACGCAAGCACATAATAAATGTGAGCTATCATCACCACCACCTTCGACATAGACATCGTCACCTAGAGGCTACCCTGTGGGGCCCGACGCTGCTGCAGCAGCGGGTATTTTCACCTGCAGAGACTGAGCGCACCGCGCTCAGCGGCTGGAGACCCCGGAGGATGAGCACGGAGAATCGGGTCGGTCCCCAGCCCGGAGACGCCCTCCGGGAGGTCTGCACCTCAGTGCCGGAGGGCCAAGCACCGTTTCTCCGACCAGCACGCTGCGCAGCAGCCCCCTCACCGATCCAAGCCCCGAACCCGCCGCCGCAAGACAGCCACTTCCGGCGGCTGAGAGACGTCTTCCCGCACACCATAGAGAAGCGGAAGGAAAGAGCGGCTGGCCGGAAGCGAGGCGCGGAGGCCGGAAGCGAAGCACAAAGGTCCGGGACCGCCGCCGGCGCGTGGTGAAAGCTGCGACCGGCTGTCGCAGATCTGAGGTTTTCAGGGCGGGAATCAGCGGCCAGCATCCTCGCGCTGCCCTCTAGAACCAGGCAACTTGAGACTTCAGGGACCGATTCTTTGCCTTGTTTACTCCTTTCTCAGCGCCTAAAGCAACGTCCAGCAGTTAGTAGGCGCTCTGCTTACTATTAGTTGAATGAGTGTCTATGCCCAAGATAACACGAGGGCGTAGTAGTGCCAAGACTCGAAACCCTGTGGATTTGCCTTTATAATCTGTATATTTAACCACTGTCATATTCATCCAGACATACCACACTACTGAGGGTAGCAAGTCAGGGAAGGTATTCAATTCTCTTACACTTGTTTTTTTTCCCACGGATGCATCAGTGGTTTCCCCATTTGCCTAGGGCAGAGTCACAATTCTAATGCAGCATTTGACAGCCTCAAGTGTTTTCTACCCCTGGCACGAATTCTACAGAGTTCAGGACTTTTCATGTAAATTCTGCTTATCTGGAGGTAGAAACACTGATGTCCCGAATGCCTTCTGCCTTAGGGGAAGGCCCTCCAACATTGTGGCTCAGGGAACACAATACAGGGCAGGGGAGGTAAATTAGCCAGGTGGAACTAGGAAAGTGGCTCTGCCTCTAGCACCTAAGTTCCTTGCAGATGAAGAAAAAACATCATAGTTTATAGTAAATATTTAATTGGTTCCATCGGTGACTCCAGCACAAGTTTTCTGAAAGGGAGACAGAATCAAGCAACCTAGAGGTTCATGAGGTGTAAGGATCACCGAGGAGCCTCCCAAAGTCACTATCCCACTCCAGATACCCAGTGGCACAGTAGAATGGGGGTTCGGCTGATAGAATATGAAGAGAGAAAAAGAATGCTGGGTGAGGGGAATATAGGCCCTGGCCTTTTACTTTGCCTGCAGGAATGAAAAAGAAAGTGCAGGAGATTCTCCCTACACAAAAGGGCTGAAACAGTCAAGTTCTCAGTCTCACCTAGGGAGAAAGAGATGAGCCTTTCCAACTGTCTTGTATTAGGAACCCCTCCCCAGGTGGTCTTCTATAACCTCTGTTCTGTATTCCTGATTCCAGATTCCAAATTCTGCAGTTCATATCAAGTTCTGAATTCTACCTTCTAGGTTCATGTCCTATTCCGTGACCCAGATCCTTTCCAGGTCCCATCCCTTTTCCCAGTCTGAGTGGAATATGTCGGACCTCACCCCAGCTGTGCTACCTTGACAGTTTTCCCCTTTTCTTTTTGAGGCAGTTTTAGGCTTTTCCCTGACAGGAGGGCCTTGGCTCAGACTACTCAGCAAATGAGTGGTCCAGTGGAGACCAGGGAATTCCAGACAGCCAGGCCTGATCTGACCTCCCTTCCCATCTCCTCCCTAACCACTCAACATCCTACCTTTTGCACAACTAAAGCTAAACAGAGGGCTTCCATGGTGATAAATGGGGACTGGTGGCTTTGAGATGAGGAATCTTAGGGGGGAATGTAGGAAGACATAAAAGGTTGCTGTTCTTCATTCAGAGAAACTAAACACTGCTTCCAGCACAGGGGAAGGGGTGAACAGGGAAGGTGGGAAGGGTCTGGGCGGAGCTGCAAGTCCTCAGAACCCTGTCATCCTTTAGCTTCCCCTTGTCTGAGCTGAGCAAAAACCCCCAGAGTCTTCCCAAATCCAAGAGAAAACCAAGACAGCAGAACTGGGAGCTCTGCTGTCATGGCTGCCCTGAGGGAGAAGGGGAAGGAGGCAGAGGCAGCATCACTGGAGAGGCGAGATCTTCAATGGGATCATGATCCGAGACTCCATGTGTCGCACCAGTGGGACTGTGGAAAGAGAGGCAGAGGTCACAGAGGGTGCAGCAGCAAGCGAATCCCAAAAGTGGACATTGAAGGAGTAGGCCTGGGATGCTGAGGTGGGGAAAGCCCCTCTGCCCTCCTAGAATGGAGAGCAGCCAACTGTGGGATATGAGGGGACTTGGGTGTCGCTGAGATACAACATTTTTTAATATTCATTATTATCTATTTATGTTTCTATGATGTGAAAGAATAAGTAGCATAGCAAAAAGTGATTTCACAGATAATATTGCTTAGGACAAAGCTAGGTGGAGAAGAAAGTAGGAGGATTTAAAGAAAAATATCAAGAAAATAATTATAGCCCTAGTATACCGGTAGGACAAAAGCTAAGAGCGTGTCCTTCAAGGGGCTAAGATTTGAAAAATACTGATTTAGTTCAAATTATTCACTTTACATATGGGGAGGCTGCAGCCCACAGGAGGTCAGCCCACGGTCACCCAGGAGGTCAGACTCTTTACTCTTGCTCAGAGCTATTCAAACATTACCACACATACAAATTACCCACAGCTCTTGTTAAAGTGCAGATTCTGATTCAGCAAATGGGGTGGGAGTTGAGAGTCGGCATTTCTAATAAGCTTCCAGGAGATCCTGATACGATCGTTCAACATCACGCTTTCAAGAGTGAGGCTCCCACTAACTCCTTCAGGAAGCATTCTCCCCCGCACCAGCTGGTAAGTGCAGACACTTAACTGTAAGCTCCTCAAGGAGCTCCTGTTCATTCTGTGTCCTCTAGCCACCCACCCACTGCAGTCAACACCCACTGACTCCAAGCGGTTCTCATGGGTCCCAGCACGGTGGCAAACACAAGACAACGAAAACTTCTCAAAAAAATGCGCTGTGTACTTCCTCTGTGCCGGTCCGGGTGAAGCACTTTTCCTAACTTAGCTCCTAGAATCTTCTCTTCAGCTCTCTGAGGGAGGCGCTACCACTGTCACCATCTTACAGATGAAGAAACAGCCTTGGTATGGTGAAGAACCACGCTTGAGGTCACAGTGCCTGGGGACTACCTGTGTTTTCATCACTGCGAGCACCTTCCTAGACCCACTGCCTAGATCATGTGGAGCGCGCCACCAGATAGAAACCCACTCATTGTCTTCAGAGTAAGTTCCCCGTCACTGGAGGTAATCAAGTGTGGCTTGATCCCCTTGCAGAGGGGATTCTATCCTCAGATTAGGCTCTGGGCAGATGACCTCCAAGGGCTAGACTGACCCCTCAGAGGAAGCACTCACCTGTGTAGTAGACATTTTCGTCCCAGCCCCTCTTCCTCCAGGCAGCATTTCGAGTCTCTTCCCGAGACTGCAGGTCTTTATAGGCTGTGGGAAACGCATTGGCTCATTCCGGGGAAATAGAGGATCTGATCTTATACCTAGCACAGGGCCCTCCTATCATTACCCCAAACCCTGTCCCTCTGTCTCTTCCCAGTCTCGAACTGTTAGCCAACACTGTCTGCTTTGACAATCTCATTCCATCAGTACATTTGTTGACAACTCCCAACTTTCTATTTCCAGCCCAGAACTCTTCTTCTGCTCCGTACCCATGTATCCAGTGCCCACTTGACGTCTCCACTTGGATGTGTCAGCATCTCAAATGCAACATTTCCGGGGGCCAAAATTACACTCTTGACCCCTTCAACCTGGTCCACCTAGGGTCTCAGTAAAAGACACACAGCTGCTCAAGCAAGAATCTGGAGTTCTGGGGCACCTGGGTGGCTCCGATGGCTAAGCATCTGCCTTTGTCTCAGGTCATGATCTCAGTTCAGGGTCCTGGGATCAAGCCCCGCATTGGGTTCTCTGCTCAGCAGGGAGCCTGCCTTCTCCTCTCTCTGCCTACTTGTGATCTCTCTCTCTGTCAAATAAATTAAAAAAAAAAAAAAAAAAAGAATCTAGTTTTCTCCCTGCCTCGCCCCACATAGACAACTCATCCACAAGGCCCACTGGTTCCACCTCCAGACTAATGAATCTATCTGTGGCCTTTTCAGCATCCTCACTGCCACCACATTAGGCCAGGCCACCATCCTCCCAAACTCATCTGCCTGAAAAAGTTTAACCATCTCCTGATGCCCCACTTCCTCTCTTGCTCCCCTACAAAGCATTCTTGGCAAAGCACATGGCAAGCAGAGGAATCCTGCTTGACAAATCAGGTCATGTCATGCTGCTTAAAATGCTACATCAGTCCCCTGTTGCACTTAGGATAAATCCCAACGCATCCCCACAGCCTGCAAGGCCCAGCCTGATCTGGTATGTCCCTATATCCTCACACTCTTCACTCTCTCCACACTGGCCTCCTCTGTACTCTTCAAAGGCCTTTTCCCCACCTCAGGGCCTTTGCACATGTCCCCTCTACTTAGAATGCCCTTCCCTGGCAATTCACAAGCTGGCTCCTTCTCATCCTTTAGCTTAGTAAACATTTTACCTCCTCAGAGAGGCTGTCTTTGTCTATCCAAACCATTCCCATGTATTTCTTTATCATTTTTCCCCTGTCTTTTTATTAATTGTAGTAATTGGAAATTATGTTTCTGTGTTAGTTTATGCCTGAGGTGGTATCTCTCCCTACTAGAACACAAACTCCAGAAGGGCACTAATGTATTTGCATTGTCTATACAGAGTGACAGTGGGGAAATGGGCTAGCAGAGGGCCCCTGGAGGGTCCTCAGCCTACCCCAGAGATGATGCACAACGTAGAGCTCTCCTATTTGCGAGAAGAAGCCGCCCACTGCCTCCTGGTTCTCTTGCCGGTACTTGATGGCCCGAGCCCTAGGGATGGCAAGAAGAGTGTCAAACAGAAGCTGGGGCCAGTGCAAAAGGCCCTCTGAGGTGTCCCTCGGCTGATTTCTCAGCCACACTCCTCCCCAAAGGAGGAGCCAGAGGTAGGACCCTCAGCTCTCAGAGATGATCAGGGAAGTGGGTAACAAAGGTACAACCAGGGGCTGGATATTCCGCCACTAGGGGAGGCCTCACAATCCTCTAGGAGGTCCTCACCTCCTGGCTGGATCCTTCTTCTGGATCCATGAGGGGCAAAGGATGCCAGGCTCCCTGCCATGTGGCCCTGGGAAAGGCGGCATGCCAGGGAACTGGGCAGGACAGGTAGGCAGGGTCCCCCAACCCCTGGCACTCCCACTCACCAGTTGTTCCCCCACTCAATCATTGTTCCTGGCTGAAAGAGAACCAGAACAAAGAATGGAAATGAGCCCCCATCTCAGATTCCAAATGTCAAGCTAGGTGGAGATGGCAAACTGTCCTGTCTCCCCAGCCCCAGGGGCTACTTGTCCTCATTCAGGGGCCCTGGCTCACACCTGGGTGTGCATGTGTGCACATAAGTGTGAGTGCATAGGGAGGGAGAGGCCAGAAGCACCAGTCTAGGTGCTGGGCACAGGACCCCCCTCTCCCCAGGTCAGGGTACCACAGCAGGGAAAACGGGAGGCATGCAGGGATCCAGTGGGGGGAGGCACCTTGAGCTTGTATGTCCTCAGCTCATAGATGTTGGGGCCTGCTCTGGGCTGTGGCTCGTTCCAGAAGCTGAACTCAAGGAGCATCTGGTTTCTCCTGGACAGCAGCATCTGGCTCCGCTCCTTTCGGAACTCCAGGTACTCCTGCGGGCACGGCAGTCTGGCCGTGATGACCATGAAGAGCACCCCCTCCCAAGCGGCTGTCCCCATGGGGTAGTGCTGGCAGCCCCCGGCACAGGGCTGAGCCAGAGCCAGTGTTCAGAGAGGTTTGTGGAGCAGAGGCCAACATACCTTGTTGCTTTTGAGCTTGTTCATGCAGTCCATGAGGGCTGGGTAGCCACCTGAGAATCGCCACAGGTGTACTGTTACATGGGGGAGAAAACAGGAGGTACAGGTCAGAGGGCTGCCGGGACTCTGCCCTGCATACCCCAAGGCCAGCTAAGGGCATATGAAATGGGGCAGTCTCCAGCTAGGTCTCCTTAGCCCCAGGACTCTCTTGAGTTCCCTTTGCCCTAGATGGCGCTGGGCAGGGGATAACCCCAGACACAAACCCAGAAGGCCTGAGTTTGAGCTCCAGGTCTGCCAGGTGGCCTTTGACCCCCTCCAGGCTCGACGTCCTCATCTTAAAAATGGGAATAACATTTCCACCCAACCTTCCTTAAATAGCACAAGAGGATCAGATGTGTCCTTGTACCCAAAGTACAAGAGCACACATGAACCTGACCACGAGGCTTAGGATGGATAGGTTGGATAAACGGTGAGTAGAGGGGCACCTGGGTGGCTCAGTGGGTTAAAGCCTCTGCCTTCGGCTCACATCATGATCTCAGGGTCCTAGGATCAAGCCCCGCATCAGGCTCTCTGCTCAGCAGGGAGCCTACTTCCTCCTCTCTCTCTCTGCCTGCCTCTCTACCTACTTGCGATCTCTCTCTCTGTCAAATAAATAAATAAAATCTTAAAAAAAGGGGCCAGTAGATCTGATAAGCTAAGATGGAACATTCTAGAACAGTGAATTCAAAACAAAACAAGGACCACAAAAGGACGCACAGTGCGCTAGCACATCTGTCTAGGGGTAAGGGGACATATTCAGTGATGTTAAGCTATGCACCATCTCTCAATGGAGACCCAAAAGACTGTAACAGGAGATGCCTCTGAGGCCTGGGGGCTCATGGGAAGGAGGGAGGCCTGTTTTTCACTGAAAATTCTTTGTGTTGTTTGAATTCTCTGTGCTGCTAGGTCAAATGGTGTCCCCTTCCCCTGAAGTTCTATGCCTACCCAGAACCTCAGAATAGGAAACAGAGTCTTCATGGATGCGATCATGCTAAGATGCCATCCTACTGGGTGGGCCCGAAATTCAGTGACTGGTGTCCTCATATGAAGACGGTGATTTGGACACAGACACCAGGACACCATGTAAAGACAGAGGCACACAGGGAGAACGCTCTGTGACAACAGTCAGAGATGGGAGGGATGCCTCGACAAGCCCAGGAAAGCCAAACATTTCCAGCAACTGCCAGAAGCTGGAAAAGGCAAGAAAAGATTCTCCCCTAGAGCCTTTGGAGAGAACAAAGCCCTGCCAACACCTAGATTTCAGACTCCTGGGCTCCAGAACTTGAAAGAATTGATTTCTGTTGTTTTAAGCCACCCAGCAGTTGGAACTTTGCTATGGCAGTCCCATAAACTACTATTCCTTCCAATAACCAAAGGGGAAGAGAAGAAAGGAAACAATCTTGCCATTCCTGGGAGCCTGGCTGGGGCTGAGGGAGGAAGGTCTCCAAAGGGTGAGTCAGGCAGGCTAGAGCTGAGGGCAGCTGGCTCACCAGCAGTTTGGAAGCCCAGACTTCTCTTCCTTCCCTCCCTGACCTGTCCCTTACCTACCTTCTGATTCCATCTGTGCCTTGATTTTCCTACCTGCAATATGGTCTGCCCCTAGAGCTTAAAGACCTCTTTCCCAAGGGAAACAGCAACAATACTGTATGGATGGAAGTCTACCAAGACCATGAATGCTGGTCGGTGGAAAAGGGATAAACCTCATACTGAGGACCAACAGGAACAGTTACAGGCAGGGCACCTAGGCCCTTGAGAAGAAAGAGCAGTGGAGTGAGCTGATGAGGACTGCATTTAGAAAGATTCCTCTGGAGGGCGCTGTGGAGAGGGAGAGGAGGGTGGCCAGGCATGAGGGGTGCCAGAGACCTGGGCTGGGTGGCAATGGCATTGGGAAGGTGGGCACCTCACCTGCCTGGTCCTGCTCCCCGTACCATGTGTTCCAGTTGCCCACGAGCGAGCAGGGATAGTCCTCATCCAGGTGCAGCTTGGGCAGCACAGCCTCCCTGGGGTGGGGGGAGGGTGACAGAGAAGGTGGGAAGGGCTCGCACCAGCCACCAGGGCCCCTGAGATAAGGGTTCCAACTCAGGCCCTCAGGGCTGGGCCTCAGTCTCCCCATCTCTAAGATGCAGAGACTGGACAATTCATTCTTAGGACTTTTGGCTCTGAAATCTATGTCTCCTAGATTTCTGCAAGGAGAATGGGGCTGGGACGGAGGCTCACGCCCAAGCAGAGGGTGGGACCAGCACACGGAGGAGGGTGCTCACGTCAGGCTGTTGTAGGCATCCAGACACTCAGGCTTCACATTGTGAACTGCAACAGAGGAAAGAGAGTGGGAGGTGAAGCAAGGGGCTTGTGTTCCTGTGGGGAGGTGGGATGGGAGGTTGTCCCCCAAGGGGCAGGACTCCCAGGAGAGCTCAGGACGTCCCAGCCCTTCTCGTGTCCCAGCGGAAGCCTCACATGCCCCCTGGAGGTTCTGGGAGGGCGGATTGCCTCAGCAGCCACTCACACTGGATCTTGTAGAGGTTGCTGGTCTCCTTCTTGGATAGCAGGGTGGAGTGGGCATCCTTCCGGGGATCCACTTTGTGCACAAAGAGGGAGCGGAACCAGCTACTTTCATTGTCCTTGGAATAGAAGCTGCAGGGCAGAGGACAAAAAGAGGTGGGGATAGCCCTGGCTCTTCCACCTGCTCAGATATCCTGCTCCCCATCCCTCAGATAGCCGGATGACCCACATCTCTAGGAACGGGGCCATGGAATCCAGCGGCGGCTCCAGGGTGTAAAACATCATTGGAGGGCGCCTGGGTGGCTTAGTCGTTAAGCGGCTGCCTTTGGCTCAGGTCCTGCCTGATTCCATCCCCGCTCAGTGGGGAGTCTGCTTCTTCCTCTCCTGCTCCCCCTGCTATGTTCCCTCTCTTGCTGTCTTTCTCTCTGTCAAATAAATAAAATAAAATCTTTAAAAAACAGGGGTGCCTGGGTGGCTCAGTGGGTTAAAGCCTTTGCCTTCGGCTTGGGTCATGGTCCCAGGGTCCTGGGATCGAGCCCCACATCAGGCTCTCTGCTCGACGGGGAGCCTGCTTCCTCCTCTCTTTCTGCCTATCTCCTCCGCCTACTTGTAATCTCTGTCTGCCAAATAAATAAATAAAAATCTTTTTTAAAAAAACTTTAAAAAACAAAACAAAACAAAAACATCACTGGAGCCAGCCGAGCAGAGTGGTCCCTTTTCAAGATCATGGTTGCCCAATTTGCTTCTTAAAGCTTTGCAAGGGCCTCAGGAGGCCAGAAAAAGCAGCCCTACCTCCCACCTCTCTCCAGTCTCCCTTTATCTGCCACATCCTCTCCACCTGGGGCACATATTTGCAGCCCTCTGACAAGAGGCTCAACCCCAAACCCACCTTGCCAGATTTTCAAAATCCCTAACAGCCCGTCTGATCTTACCAGCCTTCCTTGCTGTCCCCTCCGCCCAACCTGTGTACTCTACTATCCAGATCTGCTCCTCCCCGAACATACCAGACTCTCTTCCTCAGTGCTTTATTTGTAATTTCTGTTCCCTCTGGCAGAAGCCTATACTCACTGTCCTCTCCAGGGCTCACACTCCACTTGGCTTGTGACCCCTTCCCAGCCTCCACAAATGGAAAGCCAAAGAAAAATAAACTTTGTCCTTGAGGAAGTCACAGTCCACTGCAAGAAGCAGGCTTTGAAACGTAATTGTAGCCAGAGGGATCTGGGAGAGCCTAGGTCAGCAAGCCTTTGGCAATCTAGGCAAACTCTCCAGAGGAGGTGATCTGACCAGTCTCTGAATCTCCAGGGTTGATTTGGCAGATAACAGCAGATAGAGGGGGTAAAAAGGCATTCCATGGCAAGATTCATTCATTCATCCAGGCCACACTTAATTGACAAATGTCTATCCTGTGAACCTGGCTAAGGTGCTTTGAAAGAAAGAGAGAAAGAGGGAGAGAGGGAGGGAGGGAAGGGGGAGGAAGGAAGGGAAAGAGAGAGAGAAAGAAGAGAAAGAAAAGAAAAGAAAAGAAATTTTGTTCAGAGCAGGGGACCTGTTGCACATCCTGCCAGCTGGAATTATACTTCCCACACAAGGTCCCAGCAGGGGCAGGGCTTATTTTTAGACTGCCAGAGGCTCTAAATCTTCTTGCTTAGCAGCAGTGATACAATTTGTAGTTAGGCCTGAAGACCAGTCTCCTGCTAGATGATTTCCAGCCAGGGAGCCTGGCAGTGGGAGCCTTAATGGCCCACAAGTCCTCTCCTTTTTCAATCCTTTTCTATGACTAAAATAAAAAGAATTGTCTTGCAAATCAAAGTATTATTTTTTTCCTCAAAATATGGAGCAGCCACGAGACTAATGAAATAAAAAAAAGTATCTTAAAGTAGCAAAACAGTTGTATGAACATGGAGAAAAATGAGTGAAGATTTGTCCCAAACCTAATATTGCTTACCTTGGAAAGGGGAAAGGGAGATGGCTAAATTTTTATTTATTCACTATAGTTCTTTGTAAAGCTAAAAAAAAAAAAAAACCACTTTAAGTGCTTCTGAATTCATAGGTGTTCTGTCACTGTGCATGTATCTGTTTCACGAACAAAAACCAAAAAGATGATTATCTTCTGATCATCAGTGTGGTTCTGCGAAATCTGGCTACCAGAGTAAGGGAGCTTTGCTCTCGGTACTTCAACTGAGGACATCTTCTGTCAGGGATCCGTGATGAGCTTTTCAGACATGCTCTATGTAGTGTTGACACAGTGTTGATATCTATTAGTATTGCCATTTTTTATATTTTCTCTTGAAAATAGGAGGTTTAAGGAACTTGCCCAAGGTCACATAGTAAATCAGGGGCAGAGCTGAGGCAAGAACCCACCCAGAGTTCTTTCCTCCTAAATCAGCCCCCAACTTGGGTTTGAGCACTGACCTGGGGGGGCATCAGGCACATACGGGGAAGAACCAGGTATTTCAACAAAGCCACCAGCAGAGAGATCTGACCTTTGGTTTGAAAGTAGGGGGGGATGCTTCCCTTGGAAGGGGTGGTGGCAGGGAAAACAGTGGCTCCTACTTACTGTCAGCCAAGACCTTTGCTCCAGGACTGGGCTTTGAGTAATTTATTAACATCAGTATTGACCAAGATAAACAGCCAGGAGGCCAGCCCCTGGAGAAAGAGTGGGGGGCTAGAATGTTCTCCACTCCGGGGGAATGGCAGGGGGTCCCAGAGCTCTGATGGGCTCCCATCTCTTCTCCCCACTCCCTAATCTGTCATGCCTACAGGCCTCTTTCCCCGTGTGTCAAATGAGCAAACTGGAGTAGCCTATCTCTAAAGATCTTTTCTCCAGGTAAAACCCAAGATGGGACCTGTCCAGGATCCCAGGTCAGGGTCTGAACTCTAAGGCAGTGTTCATAGGCTCACATTCTCAAGAATCCAAATTTCACTTTCTCAGTGAAATCACAACATCCTCCTTCCCTTGAACTCCCCAACCCCTCTCACCCTGTGCTCTATTTTTCCATAGTTCCTTCTAACATATTATACCTTGGTTTTTTCCTTTGATTATGTGCCTGGTTTATCGTCTGCCCATTAGAAGCAGCCCCACAGGGACAGGGATCTTGTCTGCCCCACGTAACCCAGTGCCTGGAACAGTGCTGGACAGCTGGCACATGCTCAGTCTGCATATGGGAAATAAATGAAGGCAGTGGGGCGGGGGAAGCGGGGAAGCTAAGACAGAAAGCTGCTTAAAGACAATAAAAGCTGGAAGGTAAGTAAGTAGAGAAAGGGTGGCTCAGAGCGTGGATGCAGGGCTCAGGACCCCTTACGCGCCCCCACCCCACCATCAGGAGAATTAGTGCTTAAGAGAACAAATTCTGGATGAATCCAGGTTCTAATCTCAGCACAGCTTCGTCTCTTTGAGCTTCATATTCCTTCTCTGTAAAATAGGGGCATTAGGATAGGTCCTCTAGAGAAAGGGCCTCACATGGCAGTGCAGCTAGTATCACGGTTCCTACCAAACTTCTCACAGATCCCCAAGCTCCTACTCTTTTCCCACTTTTCCTAATCTGCCCACCTGTCTTTGTAAAGCACAATTTGGTAACGTTATTACTGCTTGGCTCAAAAGTCTTCTGTGGCTCCCCATTGTGTACAAAACGAAGGCTGGGGGCACTTGGGTAGCTCAGAGGGTTAAGCCTCTAACTTGGGCTCTGGTCATGGTATCGAAGTCCTGGGATAGAGCCCTGCATCGGGCTCTCTGCTCGGTGGGGAGCCTGCTTCCCCCTCTCTCTCTGCCTACTTATGATCTCTCTCTCTGTGTCAAATAAATAAAATTAAAAAAAAACAAAAAAACAAAAAACAAAAAACAAAAACAAAAACAAAACGAAGGCTGGATGTCTTCACTTGGAATTCCAGCTCTTGTGTACTTTGGCAAGCTTTCCACAGAGCCAGAATTCACTATCCTGGTGGTTCTGAAACCCACAGCATTAATGTCACCTGAAGAATTCTCAAGCCCCATCCTAGACCTATGGCAACAGAAACTCTGGGGGCGGGCCTAGCAATCTGGGTTTTAACAAGCCCACCAAGGGATTCTGATTCCTGCTCGAGTTTAAGAATCACTGATCTTGAACAGTCCCCAATTTCTTTCCTCTTTTTTTTTCCATGTCATCTCAGGAATGCCAAAGATTCTGGTATCTCATTAGGCCTAGAAAAACACCATGCAGCTTTGCCCAATCTATGGGAAGGAGCTGCCCCACATGGACCAGTTTAGCCCCTTCCACAAAACACCCCTCACATTTCCCCATCAGCCTTTTTATTGTTTTCATCTGTCTAATCTCCCCAGGCACACCAGAAGTCACTAGTTAATGTCTTCCCCCAGGCCCCTGCCATGGTACACAGCACAGTGCTTTTGGCATGGGAATTGCTCAACAAATGTTTGTCCCGGATGAGAACTTTTCAGTAGATGTCACATTTGCACTCTCGACAGGGATCAACAGTCTGATGCCCTGCCCCCCTCAACATGAAATTGCTCCAGAAAGTTCTCTAGATTTATATGCTAGGAAACTCAGCTCTAGGCACAATCTGAAATACACTTCTGTTTAGAGATGGCTGACTGCAGGAAGGGACCATGTTTCTGCTTACTGTTGCAGAAGTGTATATTGAGAAGACACACCAGGAGAACTAAAAGAACTGAAGTTCTGGAGTGCCCTGCTGGCTCAGTCAGTGGAGCATGGGACTTTTGATCTCAGGGCCCTGAGTTCAAGTCCCATGCTGGGCATAGAGCTTACTTAATAATAATAAAAATAAAATAACTATAGTTCTATCAACAGGATTACTGGTGCAAGAGTAGCAACTCTGGGACGCCTGGGTGGCTCAGTTGGTTAAGCAGCTGCCTTCAGCTCAGGTCATGATCCCAGTGTCCTAGGATCGAGTCCCACATTGGGCTCCTTGCTCGGCAGGGAGCCTGCTTCTTCCTCTGCCTCTGCCTGCCATTCTGTCTGCCTGTGCGTGCTCTCACTGTCTCTCTCTCTCTCTCTCTGAGACAAATAAATAAATAAATAATCTTTTTAAAAAAAGAGTAGCAACTCTATTTATTGAACAATTACTATGTGCTAAGAACTAATCCTCACAGTATATTTGTTTGTTTGTTTAAGATTTATTTATTTATTTGACAGAGATCACAAGTAGGCAGAGAGGCAGGCAGAGAGAGGAGGAAGCAGACTCCCCGCCGAGCAGAGAGCCCCATGTGGGGCTCGATCCCAGGACCCCAAGATCATGACCTGAGCCGAAGGTGGAGGCTTTAACCCACTGAGCTACCCAGGCACCCCCCCACAGTATGTTTTTGAGAAGAATGAAGTTTTCCATGCCTTATTCAAAGATGGTTCATTAATGGCCAAGAGGATTCCAATCCACATCCATCTGACTTCAAAGCCCACACTCTGTCTCCATCCCAGCAGCCCCCAAACCTCAGAGCCTGAAAGGCTGCTGCTTGACCCTCTAGTGACTCCAGGGAGATATGGGACCAGCTAAAGGTCAGTAGGAGGGGATGTTGCCAGGTACCCAAACTGAGATCAGGGCATAAGTAACTCAGATGCAGTTTTTGAGTGATTTTGTAAGTATCAACGCAAGTGCCTTCACAGCAATCCCGCAGAAACTCCCAGCTGGGATTATCATCCCCCCTTTACAGAAAAGGAAACCAAGGTTTACAGCGGTTCAGCGCTTCATCCAAGTGAATTAAGTGAGGAGTTTCAGGTGGCCTCTATGTCCCATGCTCCTTTTGCAGCCTCTGGACACTTGCCACACAAATGGCTCTACCACCTACTGATTCTTTTACCCTGAGGAAGGGAGGTCCCGTCCCCAGCCTCAATTTTCTCATCTGGAAAACAAAAGCCTCATAGAAGATGATCTCCCCAAGCCCGTTTCAGCCCTGCTGTCATAAGGGGTTCATGCAGAAATTGTCTGAACAAGGGCAACATCTGTTGCATGTTCACCAGGAGCTAGAAGCCTCACATATGTGATGTGGCTTTTTAGCCCTCAACAGCTCTATGACATACATACCATTTTATCACTCCTGTTTTACAAATGAGGAAGCTGATACTTCAAGAGGCCAAATGACTTGCCCAAGGTCACCACACTAACAGGCTGAGTTAAATTTGCCCATGCCAGACAAACTCCAGGCTCTTTTCATGCTAGGAAGGTTCTCCCCAGTTATTGGGCAGTCAGAGTAGGGGTGCAGGTCTGGCTCCTCTTTCCCAACAGCCCAAGAGCCACACTGCACAATGCTCTGAGATCCCATGGCAAGGCCTAACAGAACTCTGCAGCTTCATGCCTGGCTGGGCTGCTGGACAGGAGAGCCCCCTGCTTCCTTTCCACAGGTGGGGAGACAGGTGTCTTCACTTCATTAGCAATATGTTCTTGAGCATACTGTCTTGAACCCTGTGCTAAGGGCTGGATTAACAGAAAAGTGATGTGACACGCCACTCGGGGAGATAGGCAAATGTGTCTACAGGGTGATGAGGAGATGGGGAAAGTACAGGGTCCTCGAGACAGAGGAGGGAGGGGCCACCCCAGGCTCGGTGAGGGAGGTCAAGCCCTGCCTCAGTCCCAAAAAAAGCCCAGGCTGAGGGCATGGTCAAGCCAGCCTCCTCCTCCCAGGAGGCCACCAGTTGTGGTGCAAAGAGCACTGGTTGTTAGGAGACCTGTGTCCAGACCCAGAGACACCAGAGAGAGTGACCTTGGGCAACTCTCATCCCTTTCCAGGCCTCCTTTGCCCCACTTATACTGTTCAGGACTGGGGAGCAATGGGTCTGTGCAACCATGGCCTTTGGGGGTTCCCCACTGCTCCCCATATCTCTTCCTCCGAGAACTTCCCGAAGCTGGAGCTGCCTCTCCTAGAAGTCCCCAGTGGATGCTATTTCACAGTCATCCCAAAGGCCTAAAGAAGGAGCCACTCCTGCTCTCTGCCCGGTTCCTACTCTCCAGGGCCCAGGAAATGCCCCTCCCATTCACCCCATCTTTCATTCTGTACCCAGAGCCAAGTACCCACTAGGACAAAGACCCTGCGCTTATCTTACCCATCCTTCCCATTCCCTGCCGAGAGCTCCTCCCCAGGCCTATATCTTGCCCCCGCCTCTAACCCATAGATTCCAAGCCCGAGCCTGCCCATCCCCCAAACCCAGACCCTGGCCCCCGCCCCTGCACCCAACTCGCGCGCGCGCCGTTCCCCCACCCTCCACCCGGCTCTCACCGCGCAGCAGCCGCAAAGTCCCCGGCGCCCGGCCTCGGGCCCCCCAGCAGCCGCCGCGCCGCCGCAGAGATGCTGCACAGCCGCGGAGCCATGTTGGAGCGGCGCAGGTTGGAGAAAGGTCCGCCCCCGAACCCGGAGGTAGGGCGGGGCGTGATTAATCCCCGCCCCACCCAGCTAGCCCGCCTCCATCCGCGAGCAGTCAGGTGGGCGTTGCCGCGGGACATCCCCCAACTCCACAACGGCTGGGCTGAAGACAGTTTCCTGTCCTCAGAGTTCCTGCAGCTCTGGTACTGACTTGCTCTGTCCCCTTGACGAAGGCCTTTATCCACTCTGGGCCCCAGTGTTCACCTCGGTAAAATGGAAGCGTCGAACATTGATACTGCAGGTTCTTAATTGGGCACTCAAGATTAGTAGCAGAGGGTCAGTGAGTAGGTCCCCTGAAGTTGTGCGTTTTTCTGGGGAGGAAGGATCCACGGGCAGTATTTAGCACATTATCAAAGGAACAAACCCTTGGGCGCCTGGATGGCGCAGATGGTTAAGCGCCTGCCTTTGGCCCAGGTCCTCATACCGGGGTTCTGGGGTCGAGTCCTGCATTGGATTCCCTGCTCGGGAGGGAGCCTGCTTCTCCCTCTGTCTCTGTCTCTCTCTCTGTCTCTCAAAATTGATTAAAAAATCTAAAAAAAAAAAAGAAAAAAAGAACAAACCCTTAACAATTGAATACAGTTGGACTAGGCTCTGGGCCACTAGTACTTTCTTCATTTCCTTTTCTATCTTCATCCCATTTTACCATCTCTACCTGGGCATCTTGGGCCCCATGCCTTCTCCTGGCCTTGTCCTGGCTCTTTTGCCTGCCTTCCAAACTAATCCTTTCTCAGTCCACAATCCCCCAGGTCACAGATCTCAGCAAGAGCAGGGAGTTTGCAGACCCCACGAGGGGCCCAGGTTCCTGGGTGCATGCATGGATACTTGCATACATACCCCTGAAAGAATATCCACCCACTGACCGTTGGCCCCCTTCTCTACACTCGGCAAGGGGGGTGGAGGGCAGGCATTAATTTTGTTACTCCTTCAGCAAATACTGAGTCAGCCTGGCTCTGTGTTAGGCTCTGAGACACTAAAGATGGATAGGACAAACAAGCCCCCAGCCCTTTTGGGACTCGAGATCTGGTAAGGGAGACAAAATCACTGACTTTGAGCCCCTTCAGGACAGATGCCTTAGGCTGCTCTCCCCTCACTTCTCCTGCCTGATATACATTAAATATTTACTAAATAAGTGAAAAATATATACAAAAGTATTTTGTCAGTTACAGTGCAGACTAGGGAGAAATATGGGAGTCTGTGAGGACTTAACAATGGGTGGGGAAGAGGAAAAGGGAGATCATCCTATATACACTTGAGGGTCAGTAATGACTTCTATAAGGAAGTGAGGCTTGCACTGTAATTTTTTCCCCTCTGCTTTCTAAAAGAACATATATCTGTGATTTATTTAAAAAGGAAACTATAATCTCATGATAAATGGAAAACCTGTCATAAACAGGCAGAACCATCGAAATTATGTTGTGGACACAGCACTGTGACCACTGCCTTATAGCTAGGGCAGAAGGCTGTGAGTCTGAGGCCTTCTCTCTGTGTTACCAAAGAAGAGCACGAGGGGCACCTGCGTGGCTCAGTTGGTTAAGTGTTTGCCATAGACTCAGGTCATGATCCCAGGATCCTGGGATGGTGCCCCCATCGTGCATCTTGCTCAGCAGAGAGCCTGCTTCTCCCTCTGCCTCTGCCTGCTGCTCCCCTGGCTTGTGCACGGGCTTTCTCTCTCTCTCTCTCTCTCTGTCAAATAAATAAAATCTTAAAAAAAAAAATTACAAAAACAAAACGAAAACAAAGACGAAGAACTCGGACATAGCTGTGCCCCTTGGCTCTTTGGGTTTATCCAAAGGACCAAAAGGAAATAAACTTCCCCTTCTGGAAGCTGGTGTGATCAGAAGCTCCCCAGTCCCAGTCACTCAGGAAAAGCCCAGATGGGTAGATGGAGGTGAAACAAATGGGATGTCACTTGCGTCATGTGGTAGAACTTTTCCTTCCCTTAGGCTCTGAGTGTGGTAGACATGGAGAGGCAGAAATGGAGTCCCAACGGGCCTCCCAGGGGGCCTGACTTTGAACCTATGGTTGAAAGGATAAGTGGAGAGAGTTTGCAGGAGAAGGGAGCAGGGCAAGGGGAAACTTGGGCAGAGAGAGCAATGTGAGCATAGTATGTGAAAAGGGTGCCAGGCTGAAACAGGTTAGAAATGTTTAGCACAATCATATATAATCAAAGGGTAGAGATTATGTGGAGCCAACTTATCACCGAGTACAAAGAATAGCTCTCAAATGATGGAGGGGGCAGCCTTGGTGACCTATGACTGAATTATGCCAAGGGAGACTACAGAGCAATACATTGGCCAAGCGGTAGAGGGCATTTGGTAATGAAACCATGGGAAGCCAGAACCCGTGGACAGGAAGGGGCTGGCCCTCCTGGTCTAGGGTGAGTCTTCACCAAATTCCAGATGTTTCTGGCCACATCTGCTGGCAAGAAGGAGGGCTGACCTGTAGCCTCCTCACACTGGTCTGACATTTCCAAGAGGGTTTCCCCATCTCCATCCACTTAAGTGAGGCAAGAAGATAACAGTAGGTTGTTCCAGGAGCATCTCCCACCCCAGACCAGGAGAGATGGGAGATAGATCTTCTTCCCCACATCCTATGAACCACAGCGTGGGAGCTGACTGGAAGTACAGCTTCGAGACCCCAACCCCAACCCCAGCTAGGATGACCAACTGATTCCAGTTTACCCTAGACTTTCCCAGTTTTTGCACTGGAAGACCTCCATTTAGGAAACCCCTCCATCCCAGGAAAACCAGGAGATTTGGTCATCCCAATTGTGGCCCTATCCTTCTCTCTCTCTCTCTCTCTCTCTTTTTTTAAAGATTTTATTTATTTGACAGACAGAGATCACAAGTAGGCCGAGAGGCAGGCAGAGAGAGAGAGAGAGAGACAGAAGGAGGCTCCCTGCTGAGCAGAGAGCCCGATGTGGGGCTCAATCCCAGGACCCTGAGATCATGACCTGAGCTGAAGGCAGAGGCCTTAACCCACTGAGCCACCCAGGCGCCCATCCCTCTCTTCATAACACATGCCCACTTCATCCCAGAATCTTTTCCTTGCTTAACTAACTCCATTTACCTTGCTTGAAGGAGTGGTGCACAGGGTTTCTCTTTGTGACATTCAGTGACATGCAGTGCTGGTTAACTGAGCAGTTGATGGGAGTGAGTTCCTGACCCACGGACTGGGCATTCTGGGCAGCAAACCAGGTAGATGTTGGGCAACAATTCTACAAATAAGGAATTAGACCATTTCTAATTACTGTGGAATAAATCACCCCCAAAATCTAGCATCTTGATATTTATACCCTTGTAAAACCCCCTCCCATGTGTGATAATAATAAACAATTATTATCACACATGGTTCCAAATGGGTCAGAAATAATTCAGAATTGAGTAGTTAGCTGGGCTGGTGGTTCTGGCTCAGCATCTCCCACAAAGGTGCAGTGTCAGCCTACAAGATGTCAGCTTGTTGGGGCAGCTGGCTGGCTCAACTGGAAGAGCATGGCCTCTTGGCCTTGGATTTGTGAGTTTGGGCCCCACCTTGGGTATAGGGGTTATTTAAATAAATAAATAAACTAATATGTATTTGTTAAATATGTATGTGTGTCAGCTCGCACTGTGGTCATCTGAAGGCTTGACTCGGGCTATGGGATCTGCTTCCAAGTAGGCTGTTCACACACCTGACAAGTGAGTGCTGGTTGTTGACCATAGACTTCTCTAGACACTGCTTGGGTATCTTTACTACATAGCAGCGGGCTTCCCCTAAACCAAGTGGTCCAAGAGAGATTTAAGTGGAACCTTCAAGGACTCTTGTGACCTTGGAAATCGCACTTTTCATTTCTGCCTGTCGTATTGGTTACGCATGTCAGTCCTGCTCAGTGTGGGAGGGGGTTTTACAAGGGTATAAATATCAAGATGCAAGAGTCATGGGGGCAACCTGGGAGGATGGCTACTGTGATTAGGTTTTGTACTAGGCCCAAATTAATTATTGGGACTGGACCTAGCATTCCAAACTGTCCTCTTGTGAGCAGGCCACCCTAGTATCCTTGTCTTCTGTCCTAGGATCTCTCCCTCCTCTTCCTCTCTGAGTTCCCTTCTTGCCCACCATCGAGTCTGTGACATCTCTGTCTCCCAGACCTGTCCATCCTTCCCCTCTCTGCAGAGAGCTGACCCATCTCTTCTCCTCCTTCCTTTCCCAAAGCTGCCCTCACAGAATCCACCTTCATAACTCATGGCCAAGGCCTGCTGCCCAATCTGTGAAATAAAATGAGAGGAGCAAGGGACAAAGACAAATGGGCAGAGGCAGGCGGAGAGGAACAGGCAGGTTCATAAGTGTAAAATATGAACAAACCTGCCATCATCTATTCTCTGAGACAAATACATCATCACCAAATGGGCTGCAGAAGAGCAGAGACAAATTACCCAGCTGTGGCAGTGTCACCTCTTCCTTATTGATGGGCTTCTTGCTCAGGCCCAACTGCTCTCTGAGAACTGCATCCCCTAGCTCCTATGGGACCCCAAACAGGAAGGACAGGTATAAGAAAGCTTTTATGTTTCATCGAGGGCACGAGCCACACTGCCAATTTCTAGCCATCATATGCAGATAGGAATTATGTGACTCTGACACAGTGCCACAAAAATGTTAACAAAATGCCACTCCATGTGTAAATTGGAAATCACACATATGCCAGAAAAAGAAAACATTTTTACTCCTTAGATATTGAACAACATCAAAGCCACGGGGAATAGAATGAATGAAAAACTGTTTATGCTGCTGCCACAAGGAGGCGCCACTTCAGCGGGGGCGGGGGGGTGGGAGGTGGGGGCGGGGGGTGTGGTGGTGAAACAAATCACCACCTTGTGCGCCCTTATGGAGCAAATCACACTGTTGTTAACATGTCTTGGACTCTAGCAACTGTTTTTGTGCCCATTAAACTGTTATTTTTGCCATAACGGTCATTACAAACCACTTTATTTTCTTTTAAGATTTTTACTTATTCATTTGACAGAGAGAGACCTGGGGTTGGGAACACAAGCAGGGGTGTGGGAGAGGGAGAAGCAGGCTTCCCATTGATCAGCGAGCCTGTTGCGGAGCTCCATCCGAGGACGCTGAGATCATGACCTGAGCCAAAGGCAGACACTTCATGACTAAGCCACCCACGTGCCCCTACAAACCACTTGAAAAAGCTGTAACAACATCATCCAAGCATTTACAAAGTAGAGATACTAGTGCTGAAAAACACATTCAGATCAATACCTTTGGAGTAGACACTTGATATGTAAAAACACTACAAAAGAAGACTTAATCACCTCCTGGACAGGTGTTGCTGTTGATTTAGAAGAGTCCTCACTGGTAGAGAGAATGCTGCAAAGATACAAAGCAGCATCAAAAACTAATATTTAGTAAGACGGTCCTAGATTAGTGAACTGTGGGAGCACATTCCATCACCGACTTTACACTCATTCCCAGGGTGGGAAAACGGGTCTTGGAATACGAAGTTTTGAATCATGAGAAGTTTACAGAAGGCATCCTTCCTGGAAAATGTGACTTTCCTGGATCTCCCAGCTATACTGGCCTAAATGCAGCTCCTTGGGCCTGCTCTTGGAAGGGGAGTCTTAAGGGTTGAATTGCATCCTGTGAGATTATAGAAAATATGTTTCATCTGTATCCTCAGTTCCTGGCACAAAGCTCCCTTGTTATTTCTTAAGTTATAAGAGTGCTACCAGCGCCTTTTGTTCAAATATTTAGTCTTTGACCCTGATTCCTGATGCAGGGCTCTTAAATCCCTTGGAACTTTCTGGGTGATAGCAACATCTTTTGTTCTAATGAGGCAATGCCTGTGGGATCCTGGATGGGGGTGGGTTGTCAGAAAGATGAAGCTATCATTAGAAACTTGAATCTTTGAGCCCCAGCCCCCTCCTTCCTGGAAGGGGAGAGGGGCTGGAGGTTGAGTTAATGACCAAACATGCCTACAAGATGAAACTGCCATAAAAACTCCAAAAGTAGGGGTTAGGAGAGCCTCCAGCTTGGTGAACATATCCATATATCCCCAACTCTGTGGAAACAGAAATTCTTGCTCCCTGGATCCTTCTTAACTTTTCCCTATATACTTCTTCATTTTGCTGTTCATCTGTATCCTTTATTATATAAGAAAACAACCCAAGGGGCGCCTGGGTGGCTCAGTGGGTTAAGCTGCTGCCTTTGGCTCAGGTCATGATCTCGGGTCCTGGGATCGAGTCCCGCATCGGGCTCTCTGCTCTGCAGGGAGCCTGCTTCCTCCTCTCCCTCTCTCTGCCTGCCTGTCTGCCTGCTTGTGATCTCTGTCTGTCAAATAAATAAATAAAATCTTTAAAAAAAAAAAAGAAAACAACCCAAGTATTCCCCCTGAATTCTGCAAGCCTCTAGCAAATTACCAAGTCCAAGGAGGAGGTCACAAGAACCCCAAATTGTAGCCAATAAGTTAGAAGTACAGATGACAACCAGGACTTAGAATTGGTGTCTGAACGAGGAGTAGTCTCATAGGACTGTGTCCTTACCCAACAGGGTCTGCGTTAACTCTAGTTAGTGTCAGAATTGAATTGAATTGAATTGTGGGACATCCAGCTGGTGTCCTGGTGTGGAAAAGCCCCAGATTTAGTGTCAGAAGCATAGGGAGAGTGACAGTAAAGGAGAAACATAAGAGTGTTTACCCATTCATGCCCCCTAAATAAGAGATATTGAAGTCCCACTCCCAGGCCCTCAGAATGTGACCTTATTTAGAAATAAGGTCTTTACAGAGGTAATCAGGTTAAAATGAGGTCTTTAGGGAGGGTCCTCATCCAACATGACCAGTGTCTACATGGAGAAGGGAGATCTGAACATGGGCCAGGCATCCACAGAAGAAAGATGATATGCAGACACAAAGAAAGGCCATGTACAGGCTGGAGGAATGCTGCCATACATTTCTATTGTTCCAAGCTGCCTGGTTTGTGTTACTTTGTTATAGCAGCTCTGGGAAGTTAATACATACTGTTAGCTTGAGATTCAAAAGTATCTACCGCAGGAAGGAACACAGAAATAGCATCAAATGCCAGTTAGGCAAGTTATAAATTTTAGGCCAGACAACGGCCATTTTTCAGTACTTGCTATAGACAAAGGGATGCTTGCTACCGGCAGTATGCTATCCTTGGAAGACCATGGGCTGGGAGCTAGAAACCTGGGTTTAGGATCCAGTCTCTCTGTTATGTTTGGCCAGCTTTGGGCTCTTCAGTTGTCTTAACTGTCTCATGGGCATAATAACCTATTTAACCATGAGAATTTAATGAGAATGCATGGGTACAGAAATGATCACTCAGTAAAAGTGCAATAAATGTGTGCTTTGAGGTTTTGCTACTTGCAACCCCATTTTCTATTCTCCCATTTTAAGTGATGGTAAAATGGAGCTCCAGAGATGATAAAACACCTTTGCAAGGTGACACAGCACTTTAGACCTAGAGGGCGCTCAATAATTATCAATTCTTATTTTTAAATTTTTATTTATTTACTTTTTTTTAAAATAAAGATTTTATTTATTTGACACAGAGAGCGATCACAGGTAGGCAGAGAGGGGGAAGCAAGCTCCCCTCTGAGCAGAGAGCCAGACACGGGGCTCCATCCCAGGACCCTGAAATCATGACCTGAACCCAAGGCAGAGGCCCAACCCACTGAGCCACCCAGGCTTACTTTTTTTTTAAGATTTTTTATTTATTTATTTGACAGACAGAGATCACAAGTAGGCAGAGAGACAGGCAGGGGTGGTGGGGGAAGCAGGCTCCCTGCTGAGCAGAGCCCCTGATGTGGGGCTTGATCCCAGGACCCTGGGATCAAGACCCATTAAGCCACTCAGGTGCCCATCAATTCTTATATTTAAAAGGGCTCTTAAATAAATCATCTATTATTAATGCCCATTTTTACAGATGAGGTAACTGCAGCTCAGAGAAGCTATGCTGTCCAAGATCACAGAAAAGTAGAAATTCTGACTCAGGTTTGCCTGCCTCTCTAACACTGCAAGGGACATCCTGGGAAAATCCGAAGATCTTCAATTCTGGGCCCAAAGGGAACAGGATGAGTGCTAGTGATTTCCTAAGCTGGTCCAGGTTCCTTCCCCTGTTATTATTTCAGATAGGATTGTTCCCTGCAGTCTGCCTGTCTTTAGGCTCAGTGCCTCAGGATGGCACCTTGGAACACTGGTTCCTGGCCATGGCCTCAGAAGTCTTAGGTCTCAGATCACCTCGCAGGGTGATTTTCATGAATCAGATCACTTCCCTGAGCCTCAGGCTGCAGACAGGCCAGAACCTGTTCATTTGTTCTGTTTCTTTCTTTGTATTTTATTTTATTATTTGAGAGAGAGCATGCATGAAGAGGGAGAGGGTTAAAGGGGGAGGGAGAAGAGAGAGAGAGAGAATCTCAAATAGACCCCTCACTGAGCGAGACTTGATCTCACTACCCTGAGATCATGACCTGAGCTGAAACCGAGAGTCAGATGTTTAATCAACTGAGCCACCGAGGCCCCCCAGTTTGTTTGGATTTTGACTTCCACCCCACTCCAAAAAGAATATGGTGCAGCTTACAAAAATATATCTGGAATGAGAAAACTTAAGACAAACCTAACTTGAGAGACATTTGATAGATCCTTGCCCAATACTCTTTAAAAGGGTCGAGGTCATGAAAAACAAGGAAAGGCTGAGGAACTGTTCTAGGCTGCAGGAGAATAAGAGATATAACCAAATGTTACCTGGAATCCTGGCTGGGATCTTGGAACAGAAGAGGGTGTTAGTGGGAAAATGGTGAAACTAGAACATGGTCTGTAGTTAATAGTAGTACATCAGTGTTAATTTCTTGATTCTGATCATTGTACTATGATTAAGTAACATATTAACATTAGGGAAAGCTGAGTGAGGGATATGGAGAAACTACTATTTTTGCAAACCTTAAGTCTGATATTAGTTTTCAAAAGGTTAAGGGACGTTTGACTGGCTCAGTTGGTAGAGTGTGAGACTCTTGGTCTCGAGGTTGCAAGTTTGACACACAGGTTGGCTGTAGAGATAACTTAAAAATAAAATCTTAGGGGTGCCTTGGTGGCTCAGTCATTAAGCGTCTGCCTTAGGCTTGACGGGTCCATGATCAAAGGAGCAAGACTGATACAAAGCGAAGGTCAAGCAAAGCTTTATTTCACACCAAGCATCGAGAATCAAACCAACGGGTCGGGGCCACCTCTTACAGAGAGGGTGACCCCTCCCAGCTTCACAGACTAATTTTTATAGAGCAAGTGCCATGTGGTTGATCCTGGCCACACACAGGTGGCCAATGAGATTGCAACACACATAGAAAGCTGCATAGCCATGCTAGGTCACACATGGGTGGCCAATTGAATTACAATTCACCCCATAGTAGCTATTTGAACTAGCCTATCACCTTGGTCAGTATTGGTGCCCAAAAGGCTCCCCAAAAGCGCCCAAAAGGCAGGGCCCACACTCTTTGGTAGCTAGGATGACAGTATGCACGCCCCACTGATTGGATGTCTCCACCTGGCCTGACCCGCCCTTGTATTTGGGCTCTGTTACCTGGGACTGGTTGACCATATTTTACTAGTTTCCCGGACTTTCTTTTAAGTAAGTCCCCTGGGGGGGTGGGGGGAGCAGGGTCAGTTTAAGTTTTACTGCATAAACAACAAAATGGCTGTTCAACCGAGATGGAGTCACTCTGGCTAAATAGGCCCTTACAGGCTCAGGTCATGATCCCAGACTCCTGGGATAGAGCCCCTCATTGGGGTCCCTGCTCAGCAGGAAGCCTGCATCTCCCTCTCTCACTACCCCTGCTTTGTGTTCCCTCTCTCGCTGTATCTCTCTGTCAAATAAAAAAAAAATGTAAATAAAATCTTTAAAAAGTGAAATAAATTTTAAAAACAATTTGTAGGGACGCCTGGGTGGCTCAGTTGGTTGGACGACTGCCTTCGGCTCAGGTCATGATCCCGGAGTCCCGGGATCGAGTCCCGCATCGGGCTCCCAGCTCCATGGGGAGTCTGCTTCTTCCTCTGACCTTCTCCTCGCTCATGCTCTCTCTCTCACTGTCTCTCTCTCAAATGAATAAATAAAATCTTTAAAAAAAAAAATAAATAAATAAATAAATAAAAACAATTTGTAAGGGGGCGCCTGGGTGGCTCAGTGGGTTAAGCCACTGCCTTCGGCTTGGGTCATGATTCGGGGTCCTGGGATCGAGTCCCGCATCGGGTTCTCTGCTCAGCGGGGAGCCTGCTTCCCTCTCTCTCTCTCTGCCTGCCTCTCTGTCTACTTGTGATTTCTCTCTGTCAAATAAATAAATAAAATCTTTAAAAAAATAAAAAATTTAAAAAATTTAAAAATAAAACAATTTGTAGGTACTCCTGAGTGGCTCAGCTTGTTGGGCATCTGCCTTTGGCTTGGGTCGTGGTCTCGGGGTGTTGGGATCAGGTCCCTTGTGGGGCTCCTTGCTCAGCCGGGAGCTTGCTTCTCCCTCTGCCTCTGCCTGCTGCTCCCCCTGCTTGTGTGTGTATCTTTGTGCATATCTTTCTCCGATAAATAAACAAAATCTTTTAAAAAATTTTTTTAAATAATAAAAGTTAAAAAATTAGATGCTGGGGTGCCTGGTTGTCTTGGTCACATGACTCTTGATCTCAGGGTAGTGAGTTCGAGCCCCATGTTAGGCATGAAGCTTACTTTAAAAAATTAGATACATGTAAACAATACTTTGTTTATATATATTTATAAATTTTATATAATACATTAATTTTATATAATATATAATATAATTTTATATAATATATATACTAACTTAAGAAAAATAATCGAAAAAAGCTTTAGTTAAGGGATCCATAACTGAGTAAAAATACAACAAATAGTGCAACAAATAAACAGTGAGTGGGTAGGGAAAAAGTTACTGCAAAGTAAGGAATAATGGCAGGAAAGCCACAGATAAGGCAAGGCCTGTGCAATTGCCAGAGGCTGACTGTAAATCTGACTCTGAGCTTCCTAACAGCAAACTCCAAGAAGGAAACGGGATTGGTTACATGATACACAATGTGTATTAAGAGAGAAAAACTAAATTATATCCATACATAGGATCCTATGCAGCCCTTAGAAGACTTTATTATAGAATATGTAATGATATGGAAAATATTCACAACATATTGATGAGTAACAATTAGCAAATCACAAAACAATATGGACTATATGAAAAGTTAGCCAGGGGGTGATGCAAGTTAGAATTTGTTTCTTTCTGCATCTGCCCCCTCTCAGCATCAGCCCAGGACCCCGGAGGGCATTGTGCCAACCACACACATATGGCTATGTTGAGATCTGGGATGTGTTGTTTTTTTTTTTTTTTTAAGATTTTATTTATTTATTTATTTGACGGACACATCACAAGCAGGCAGAGAGGCTGAGCAGAGAGCCCGATGCCGGGCTCGATCCCAGCACCCTGAGATCATGACCCGAGCTGAAGGCAGAGGCATTAACCCACTGAGCCACCCAGGCGCCCCATGGGCTGTGTTTTATTATTTTTTTATTATTGGGTGGGGGGAGCAGAAAGAGAGAGAAAATATGTTTAAAAAAACTTTTTTTAAAGATTTTATTTATTTGACACAGAAAGAGGGAGAGAGAGAGAGAGCACAAGCAGTGGGCATGGCAGGCAGGAGAAGCAAACTCCCAGCTGAGCAGGGAGCCTGATATGAGACTCAATTCCCTGGACTCTGGGATCATGACCTGAGCCAAAGGCAGACACCTAACCAACTTAGGCCACCCAGATGCCTAAGGCAGAGAGAGAATGTTTTTTTGTTGTTGTTGTTCTGTTTTGTTTTAAAGATTTTATTTATTTATTTGACAGACAGAGACCACAAGTAGGCAGAGAAGCAGGCAAAGCCAGGGGGAGACAGGCTTCCTGCCGAGCAGAGAGCCCGACATAGGCCTTGATCCCAGGACCCTGAGATCATGACCTGAGCAGAAGGCAAAGGCTTAACCCACTGAGCCACCCAGGTGCCCCCAGAGAATTTTAAGCAGACTTCATGCCCAGCGTGGAGCTTGATCCAAGATCACAACCCTGAGATCAGGGCCCAAGCCAAAATCAAGAGTAGGTGCTTAACCAACCAAGCCACCCAGGTGCCCCTGAAATTATTTTAATAAATTAACTGCAAACAAAATGAATGGGGGAAATTATCCCATGTGTGCAGTACAAAGGAGCAACTATCACTCACGTGTTAGTTTAGCCAAACAATTTGGTGAGAGGGAGCTTGGGGGGAAATTAGTCTTTAAAGGATTTAATGGTTTGTACCAGCACATTTTATATCATTAGCTGTAACTTAAATCTGCTGGGTGTTGCTATGTGTTTCTGATCATTGAAAAGGCCTGTTGATCCCAGTTGTGGCCTTGGCTCTAGTTCTAGCTTCCTTGATGGTTTTGCCATCAAGGAAACTAGGTAGAAGGACGCCTGGGTGGCTCAGTCATTAAGTGTCTGCCTTTGGCTTGGGTCCTGATCTGGGGTTCCTGGGATTGAGCCCCACATGGAGCTTCCTGCTCGGTGGGAAGCCTGCTTCTCCCTCTCCCACTCCTCCTGCTTGTGTTCCTCTCTCTGTCAAATAAATAATCTTTTTTTTTTTTTTAAAGATTTTATTTATTTGACAGAGAGGGATCACAAGTAGGCAGAGAGGCAGGAGAGAGGAAGGGAAGCAGGCTCCCTGCCGAGCAGAGAGCCCGATGTGGGACTCGATCCCAGGACTCTGAGATCATGACCTGAGCCAAAGGCAGCGGCTTAACCCACTGAGCCACCCAGGCGCCTT
>NC_081564.1:22024349-22196921 GCF_022355385.1 Mustela nigripes
GGCTCAGGTCATGATCTCAGGGTCCTGGGATCAAGCCCTGCATGGGGCTCTCTGCTCAGCAGGGAGCCTGCTTCCTTCTCTCTCTCTGCCTGCCTGTCATCTCTCTCTGTCAAATAAATAAAATCTTAAAAAAAAAAAAAAGGAAACTGGGTAGAGGACATGATGGGAGAGGTCTGATTACTTCAAAATAAAACATTTTATTAGTTGTTTTTGTTTGTTTATTTCTCTCTGCTGGTGTCAATTTTCTACGGCTGTGTTTACAAATTACCACACACTTAGTGGTAATTACATTTATTATCTGACAGTGATCGTGGGTCTTGAATGCAGGCATGGCTTTGTATGATCTTCTATGCAGGGTTTCACAAAGCTAAAATCAAACTGTCAGCCATTCTGTGGTTCTGCCCTGGACCTCAGGATCCTCCTCCCTAGCTTACTCGGGAGTAAGCTCCTTACGGCTGTGGGATTCAATTCCCTGTTTTTTTGCTAGCTGTCAAATCCAACAGCTGGCACTCTCCACTCCCAGAAGTCACCCAGAGTTCCTTGCTATGAGGCCCTATAAGCAGCGTCACAGCATAGATATTGTTTCCTTTCTTCCAGGTCAGGAGGAGCTCATCTCTTAGACTTCCTTTTTTTTTTTTTTTTTTAATTATTTTAATTAATTTATTTATTTACTTTTTTATTTATTTGACAGAGATCACAAGTAGGCAGAGAGGCAGGCAGAGAGAGAGGAGGAAGCAGGCTCCCTGCTGAGCAAAGAGCCCAATGGATGGCTGGATCCCAGGACCCTGGGATCATGACCTGAGCCGAAGGCAGAGGCTTTAACCTGCTGAGCCACCCAGGCGCCCCTCTTGGACTTCCTTTATCTTTGATCCCTAAATCTCCTTTTAAGAGTCCACCTGGAGGGGCACCTGAGTGACTCAGTTGGTTAAGTGTCCAACTCTTGATTTCAGCTCAGGTCATGATTTCTGGGTCATGGAATCTAGCCCTGCATCAAGCACTGCTCAGGCCTCTGTGCTCAGGGCACAGTCTGTTTGTCCCTCTCCCTCTTCACCACCCACCGCCCCTGCCCCTGGCTCTGTTTTCTCTCTCTTGAATAAATACATAAAATCTGGGCGCCTGGGTGGCTCAGTGGGTTAAGCCGCTGCCTTCGGCTCAGGTCATGATCTCGGGGTCCTGGGATCGAGTCCCGTATCGGGCTGTCTGCTCAGCAGGAGCCTGCTTCCTCCTCTCTCTCTGCCTGCCTCTCTGCCTACTCGTGATCTCTGTCAAATAAATAAATAAAATCTTTAAAAAAAAAAAATACATAAAATCTTAAAAAAAAAAATTCACCTGATACTATATTGTACCCCTAAAACTAATATAACATTGTATGCTAACTATACTGGAATTAAAAAACAAAAAAGAGTTCACCTGATGAGTTCGGTATCCTCCTGGGATAATCTCCCTTTTGATAAACACAACTGATTAGGGCATTTTATCTGCAAAAATTCCCTTTGCTGTATAAAGCAACATAATCACAGGAATAATATTTCATCATATCTACTGGATCTTGCCCATGGCCAATGGGGAGGATTGTGCAAGTCTATAGATCAATGGGGGACATTTTGTTTTTTGCTTTTTAAAAAATTTTAGTTATTTTTTTCAAGATTTTTTAAATTTATTTGAGTGAGAGAGATAGAGCACAAACAAGAGGAGGGGCAGAGGGAGAGGAAGAGGCAGAATGCTCACTAAGCAAGGAGTCCAGGCTCAATGGACACCAGGATCCCAGGGTCATGACCTGAGCTGATGGCAGACGCTTAACCAACTGAACCATGTCAGGTGCCTCAGTGGGGAACATCTTAGAATTATGTCTACCACACTGCTTATCTGTACTTTCTATTTCTTTTCTGTAACACATATGGATTACTTTTGAGATAAGGAAAACACCATGAATGTTATTAAAAAAATAGAAAGAAAACCAGTCTCCCATGAGAAATATAAGTGCCAGAGTTTAAGAGACATTTCTCTTGCAAGTCTTCCTAGAAAAGATGCTGCGTGTACCTTTGTCAGTTAAATCTCTACTGAAGACAGAGCTCCACGGGGCTGTTCCTCATGGGAACAATGGCACGGGACAATGGCATCATGCCAAGTTACAGTAAAAGTAATTCCAGAAACAACAAAGTTCAATTTTTGGCAGACAGCTTATAATCTTGCATTCACATGCAGCATCTGGTAAGAGTTGATTCGATCTTGGTGATGAGCTGATTTACGTTGGGGCTTAATATATGCTTTGGAGGAGTCTTTTTATGAACATTCTAAAGTTTTGTGCATATATGTATGTGTGTGTGTGTATGTGTGTGTATGTGCAGTAACTTTGTGGAGAAAGTCAATGGTTTTATCAGATTTTTGTTAGAGTATTTTTGACTTAAAAAAAAAAAAAGCCCACAAAAACAGTTAAAGAACCATTGCCCTAGGGGTGCTTGGGTGGCATGGTAAGTTAAACCAACTCAGATCGTGATAGTGTCCAGCTCTGCACTGCACGGAGTCTGAGATTCTCTCTCCTTCTTCCTCTGCCATTTCCATTTGTGCTCTCTCTCTCTTCTCAAATAAATAAATCTTAAATAAAAAAAGAATAATTGCTCTAGAGAAGGATTTCTTTAGCTGGACCCTATTGATACTTTGGGTTGCCTAATTCTTCATTGTGGGAGGTTGTCTTGTGCATTGTTCAATGTTTAAGAGCATTCTCAGCCTTTACCATGGAGTGCAGGAACATCCCCTACTTGTGACAATCAAAAAGAAAAAAAAAAAAACTTTTAGATGTTGCCAAATGTCTCCTAGAGAGAATGGACCTTACTTTGAGAGCCACCGATCTTCCGGAAGAACGGAGGAACCAAATGTAACTAAGGTGAAATCTAGATAGAAACTGTCCTGGAGGGGCACCTGGGTGGCTCAGTGGGTTGAGCCTCTGCCTTCACCTCAGGTCATGGTCTCAGCGTCCTGGGATTGAGCCCTATATCAGGCACGCTGCTCAGCGGGGAGCCTGCTTACCCCCTCTCTCTCTTCCTGCCTCTCCACCCACCTGTGATCTCTGTCAAATAAATAAATAAAATCTTAAAAAAAAAAAAAAACTGTCCTGGATGCAAATTGCATCTCTTCCAGTTATGATCTTGGGTAAATTACCTCCTTTCAGCCTTAGTCAGTTTCATGTGTAAACTGAGGATACAGTACCTACCAAACAGGGTTTTGATAAAGATCAAAAGAAATAAAGTGTGCAAAGCCCTTTCCAGAGTACCGTATATGGTAGGCACTTAAGATATTGTAGCTATTAATACTGTTTCCATAGGTGAGACCATTAGGTATTTCCTTATGTCCTTTATTTCTTCATTCAACATGTATTTACTAACTGGGTTCTGTGTGTCCAGATCTTTCTTTCTTTCTTTTTAAGATTTTATTTATTTGACAGACAGAGATCACAAGTGGTCAGAGAGGCAGGCAGAGAGAGAGGAGGAAGCAGGCTCCCTGCCAAGCAGAGACCCTGATGAGGGGCTCGATCTTTGGACCACAAGACCATGATCTGAGCTGAAGGCAGAGGCTTAACCCACTGAGCCACCCAGGTGCCCCTCTTTGTTTCTTTTTCAAGGTTTTACTTTTTTATGTATTCTCTAACCCCAATGAACTCATGAACTCATGAGCTCATGACCTGAGATCAAAAGTCACATGCTCCACACACTGAGCCAGCCGGGGGCCCTTAATTATTTTTCTAAAAAGTATGCATATATTTTGGGGGCGCCTGTGTGGTTCAGTTGTTGGGCACCTGCCTTCGGCTTGGGTCATGGTCCCAGGGTCCTGGGATCCAGCTCCATGCTCATCAGGAGGCCTGCTTCTCTGTCTCCCATTCCCCTACTTGTGTTCCTTCTCTTGCTGTGTCTCTGTCAAATAAATAAAATCTTTTTAAAAAAATTAAAAAAAATTTTTTTTTAAGTACACTCTACCTCCCAATGTGGGGTTCAAACTCACAAGCCCACGATCAAGAGTTACATGCTCAGGGGGATGCCTGAGTGGCTCAGTCATTAAGCATCTGCCTTCAGCTCAGGTCATGATCCCAGGGTCCTGGGACGGAACCCCGCATCAGGCTCTCTGCTTGGCGGGAAACCTGCTTCTCCCTCTCCCACCCCCACTGCTTGTGTTCCTCTCTTGCTATGTCTCTCTCTGTCAAATAAATAAATAAAAAGAGTTACATGCTCAAGGCACCTGGGTGGCTCAGTTGGTTAAGCATCTGCCTTCGGTTCAGGTTATCAGACTCCCTGCTCAGAGGGGAAGTCTGCTTCTCCCTTTGCCCTTTACCTCACTTGTGTTCTCTCTCTCTCAAATAAATAAATAAAGTCTTAAAAAAAAAAAAAAAGAAAGAAAGAAAAGAGTTGCATGGTCTACTGACTGTGCCAGTCAGGGTCCCCCAGATCTTTCTTAATGAGCTCTGATTGAATTATTCCTTCTCAAGCCCTTAGCTGGTAGGTATTATCATTTGTGTTTATTTCCTGTGATTGGCCCTTTTAATGCTAGCATAATATTCCATTACATCTATTTTTATTTCTCATCCTGGCCTCCCTTCTGAGATCCAGACCCATGTATCTATCTTGGGGTCTCCCCAAGAATGTTTAAATTTGGCATGTTTGGCCTATTAACCCAGTGCCTAGCACCTAGTAAGCCTTCCATAAAAAGGAGCTACTACTGGCCATCAATGTCATTTTTACCCCTGCCATCTGATCTACATCCTCTTTCTACTCCTCAGTAGGATCCCAGAATCACTTATTTTTTGTCAGCAGTCCTGGCCCTGGGTTAAAGCCCTGAGTCATTGACCATGTGTGGGGGAGCCCTTAGGAGAATCCACCCTCATTCTCCCACCTATGGGGGAGAACTGAAGCAATTAAAATGAAGACACTCTCGCTTCAAGTCCACACTACTCTGAACAATCATTTTGGTGGGGAGAATTTGCTAGCAGTAGACAGGATGTAAAGTTCCCCCACAGCAGCTTTGCTGGGTAGGGCAGCACACGCTGGTGATTCATGGCCCCAAAGGGGCCTGTAGAGATCTAGATTTATGCTATGGTATGGTTACAGCAATGGTGTCTGCTGCGAGCTCCAGAATGGTAGTTCATGGTTTGGGGGGCTGCGACAGGGAGCAACTGGGCAGCCACACTTAGGGAAGCAGGGCAGTGAAATGGTAACACTGGAGCGCCTCGGTGGCTCAGTGGGTTAAAGCCTTCGGCTCAGGTCATGATCCCAGGGTACTGGGATCCAGCCCCCCATTGAGCTCTCTGCTCCACAGGGAGCCTGCTTTCTCCTCTCTCTCTGCCTGCCTCTCTGCCTACTTGTGATCTCTGTCTGTCAAATGAATAAATAAAATCGTTTTTTCTTTTTTTTTAAATAGTAATGCTAGCAAGCTCTGGATGAGATAAATCTGGGTTTTCAGTCCCATCTTTGCTTCTCATTATCTAGATAATAGTTAGCATGTGGCTCTGTCCTGCTGAGCTTCTCTCACTTTTCCCAACTGTACTGAGAGTTAACATTTAAGGACTGCTTATTCTTCAGTCAAAACACAGGAAATTGTCTCTACTCAACCATTAAGAGTTATTTAAGGGGCGCCTTGGTGGCTCAGTGGGTTGAGGCCTCTGCCTTCGGCTCAGGTCATGGTTCCAGGGTCCTGGGATCGAGCCCCACATCGGGCTCTCTGCTCGGCGGGGAGCCTGCTTCCTTCTCTCTCTCTGCCTACCTGTGACCTCTATCTGTCAAAAAAAAAAAAAAAAAAGAGTTATTTAAAAGTAAGCTTTTTTTTTTTAAATACAGAAAACTATATATTCCCCATCTCACAACACACCCATTTTAACTTGGTGACACTTAAGAAATAAAGAAAACACATACATGGTTTGAAAATGGAAGTCAGAGTACAAAACGAGAAAAGCTTTCATTTTTCGACCAATTTATACCTACAAAAAAGCGCAATTTCATGGGTTTCAATTTAGTATGTACCAGCCACCGCTTTAAAGCTTTATATGTTTTAACTACCTTAAATTCCTCCACAACCCCACGAGGTAGGTAAAATTATTATCCTCCCTTGGTAATAATACAATTTCTCCCTAAAAGAGGATCTGGGAGAGAGCACCGGCAACCTAAGCAGCCTCCACGTGATTTAAAAGTTGAGAAACACAGAGCTCAGTATATGCAATTAAGTGCCAAGGAGGATTATCCGCCGGGTGTCCGAAACACAGTCGGCTGGGGCGCCACACTCGGCAGGTACTTGGTCTGACGGGCAGTCCCTCACTGACCTACACGCAACTGCTGACCAGCCGCTACGTGGTTCCCGGGAGAAGGCGCGCCGAGTTCCGATGCCTCAACCAATCTTGCTAGAGTAGGCGTACTCCCTGCGAACAAAAGCGCTCGGAGTGACTGCCTCTATGACCACTCAACGCCTAGCCCAGGCCCGCGCCTCCAATCACAGCGGAACTTCCAATTGGTGAGGCCTTTCTGAAGTGGGGCGGACAGGAGGGAAAAGTCCCGCCTCCCTAGGGGTTCTCGGCCAACCGGAGAGTCCGGGCGGCAGCCGCCTGTTCGGTTGCGTTGTGTGTAATGATCTGGGGCCTGAGGGCGGGGCGGGGAGCAGGCCGGGGTCTGTGGGGAGGGGACGCTTCCTGCGGGCGCGCGGAGCGGAGACGGTGACAGCCACGCGCGCACGTGCGCGCCTGGCCGCAGCGCGGCCCCGAGACCTTCACCGGCCGCTGAGAGGCGCGCGGGGGCTAGGCTGCTGCGGTCTAGGGGCCCCGTCCCGGGGCGTCCCCAGCGTCCCGGGCCCGAGTTCCTGAGCGCCGGGCTGAGCCCACCCCGTCGGTCCTGGCTCGTGTTTCGTCTCCGTGGCCGTAAGGGCCCGCCCCCAACTCCCCTTTACGCTCCCGGGGCAGGGTCCTCACGGCCCATGCTGGCCGCTGGGGGCCCGTGCCGACCAGACAGCTCCCAGGCCGGCCAGTTGGCTACCATGGTGGCCCTGAGGCCTGTGCGACTCCTCCAGGGGGGCTAACAGGTCCAGAGCGCAGGCCTCGGGGCGCGAGGGTCCCGGGTCTGAGCCCCGCGCCATGGCCGGGGCCATCGCCTCCCGTATGAGCTTCAGCTCTCTCAAGAGGAAGCAGCCCAAGACGTTCACCGTGCGGATCGTCACCATGGACGCCGAGATGGAGTTCAATTGCGAGGTAACCGGCTGGCAGCCCCGACGGGCTGCGGCAAGCGGGAGCCTGGGGGAATCCGGCGGAATCCCCGCTCGCCGGGCCCCGTCGTGGGTCGGGCACCAACTGGGGCGCCCCTGCCGCGTTGACAGTCAAGGTGGAAGCTTGAGGGATTCAGCTTATATCATCTCTGAGCATAGACAGAGGTGACCAGAACCGGAAGGAGCCATCTAGGCCCACTCACCTTAAAGATAATTGCTGCTCATTTTTCATAGGGCTTTGGGTTTGGAAGCACTTCCTGAAGGTTTTCATTCATTGTTGCTTCAAGAGGCTGGAAGCATCCGTGGTGGCGAATTCTGGTTTCCAGTGTCAGGCTTAAGTTCCAGCTCTGTGGGTCTATTTATTTATTTATTTTACTTCATTAGATATTATTATGTGCCCCAGGCATTAAAAGTTGCATCTGGTATATTGGAAAGTCTGTACTTCTTTCCCTTTTCCAAAAGCCTTAAAGGAAACTGTTGATGACTAATACTTTTGATGCAGTTTACATCATGATGATTAACAGTTACTATTTGTTGAATATATTCTAAGTGTCAGATGCTCCTACATTTAATTCTCACAACTACCCAATGAGGTAGGTACCCCAAACCATATATCATCTAGTAAGTGACAAAGTGGGATTTTAAGTCAAACTTTTAGCCAAAAGTACTGTCTCTCAAGTAATTTAAGTCCTGGCTAGTACAAAGTGTGGTCTGTGAAACAGCAGCATTGACAGTAGTGACCTAAGTCAGGGATTGACAAACTTTTTCAGTGAAGGGCCACGTAGTAAATACTTTCAGCTTTGCAGGCCATGGGATCTCTGTTACAACCACTTAGCTCTTCAGCTCAGCTATTATAGCACAAAAGCAGCTTAGGATTCATTTCCAGCATGACAGTGTGAGGGGTGTCATTGATGTTGCTCGTCTGTAAGACTGGTGAAAATTACTTAAAAAAACTCAACAATTTAAACCATCTGGAAATGGCACTAAGGGCAAACATTTATCAAATGAATTAAACATCTATTCAAGAAAATCCGAAAATTTGCTAAGAAAGGTGAGAGTCTATAGTATTTGAACCAAGGCTGCTACCTCTCTTCCCCACTTCCAACTCAGCAAGGTGGAGATTCCATTCCAGACTGCTGCAGTCCAGAACACAGGGCTCCCTCTTCCCCTAGCTCCCTGTCAGACCACTTTCTTCCCAGGAGGAGCAGTACTTCAGTGTTTCTTATCCTGCTCAAGCCTACTTGTTACTGAGACAGTCCCAGGTGTGTGTAGTTGAAATATGAGTCTTCCTTCTTCTATCCAGCTCCTACTCACAGAATGGGAGCTGTGCCTTGAGCATGGCACATGACTACTGGGGCTCCCCAGTTGCTCTCATCCCAGACCCAGCTTGCATAATGGTGGTTCCATGCCAGAGGAGGCAAACTGAGAAAATCTCAGGCTGTTGTGTGCCATCCCACCCCTTCCATCAAGGATTCAGAGATTTTACCTAGAAGGAGAAGAAGGCTTTAAAACCTGTGGCTCCTGCTCTCTTCCCAAAGACAGTTACTTCATTTGCAACAAAATGTGGAGAAGTTTATGACTAAGGGAACTCTTAAAAACTGGAGGATTTGGGGGCACCTGGGTGGCTCAGTTGTTAAGTGTCTGTGTTAAGTGTCTACCTTCAGCTCTGGTCATGATCCCAGGGTCCTGGGATTGAGCTCTACATCTGGCTCTCCACTGGGCAGGAAGCTGCCTTCCTTCCCTTTCCCCTACTGGTGTTCCCTCTCTCGCTGTCTCTCTCTTTCTCTGTCAAATAAATTAAATCTTAAAAACAACAAAAACAAACAAACAAAAAAAAAAAGGGGAGTTGGGAGGAGATTATGGCTTTAATGAAGATACAGCCTAGGCTGTAGACCCACTACTTTGCAGGAGAGAGTCAAAGATTAAGATGGGGTGGGGAAGATCCCTCATGGGATTGAATAAACTGTTCCCTCAAAAGAGTCACCTTTGATTGGATTATTTTGTAGACCAAGTTATGCCCCAGGGTCTGGTTGAAAATAATAGAATAGTAAGACACCATTAAAGGAGTTTTAACAGCTAGGTGTGATCAGGGGAAGAGAAAGTGCCCAGCTGAAACCACAATTTGTGTGTCTTTGAGGAACAACAACATCATAGGCCTTAACACTATGTGAATGAAATAGATTTCACTAAAACATTCCAGCCCATCACTAAATAAGCAAAGAACAATAAAAAGCCCTGGGGCTGGGGTAGGGAGAACCAGTCCAGTATCTATATTATTTAGATGATATATTACTTAAAATGTCCAGTTTCCTGCAAAAGAATTGTGAGACTTGCAAAAAAGTAGGGAAATATGACCCAGACGATGGAAACAAACTAGCAGTAGAAATTGCCATGAGAGCGACCAGATGTCAGATTTAGCAGAAAAGATTTCCAATAACCATTACAAATACATTCTCAGAACTAAAGGAAAGCATGATTAAAGAAGGAAGGTATGACATTTTCACCTCAAGTAGAGAAGATCAAGTTAAAAGGTAGGAATTACAGAAAAGAACCAAATGAAAATTCTGGAGTTGTAAAGCAGCACAAGTGAAGTTAAAAATTCATTAGAGGGGCTCAGAGTAGATTCAAACAGGCAGATTGAAGAATTAGCCTGCTTGAAGATAGAATGATAGAGATGATGCAAGCTGAAAAATAGAAAAAACAATGAAGAAAAATGTACAGAGCCTCAGAAAAATGTGGGAAATCATAAGTGTACATATGTATGGGAATACCAGGAGAGGAGAGAGAAAAAATATTTTAAAAAACAGTAGCTGACACTTTCTGAATTTATTGAAAAACAATAGCGTAGACATTCAAGAAGCTCAGTAGACTCCAAGGAGGATGAACACAAAGAGATCCACAAATAGAAAAAGGGAAAATGCAGAAAGTCAAAGACAAGGAGAAAATCTTGAAAGCAAGAGAAAAAGGACTTATAACATACAAGGAAACCCCAGTAAGATTAACAGCTGTCTTCTCTGCAGAAACTGTGGAGGCCAGAGGCTATGGGATAACATATTTAAAGTGCTCAAAGAAAAAACTTGTCAACATATATAATTTTAATATTCAAATATAAATAATCTACAAAAAAGGTGAAAAGTGAAAGGATATATAGGTATATATAGATATAGGATCTCTATATATAGATATATAGGATGTATATATCACTGGAATTAAACTAGTATAAATCTCAAGCTGATTCTGATAAGATTATCTGGTAAACTCTGGAGCAACCACTAAAAAAATTCCCCCAAAACACTTAAAAAGTATGATGAAGAAATCACTAAATAAATGTAAATGCTTCATTAGAAAATATTCACCTAATGTAAAAACAAGTAGTAAAGGAGGGATGGAGAAACAAAAACGTGAAACACATAGAAAACAAAAATAAAATGACAACTGTACCCCAAATAATTAGATAACTCAAATGAGATGGACAAATTCCTGGAAAGACACCAACTACCAAAATTTACTCGAGAAGAAACAGACAATCTGAACAGACCTATAACCAGTGAAGAGATTAAATTGGTAATAACAACGCCCACAAAGAAATGTCCAGACTGTATGTACTAAAGGCCCAAATGGCTTTATTACTGAATTCTACCAAACATTTCAAGGACAATTAATAGCAGTTCTTCACATGCTCTTTCAAAAGAATAGGAGGGCGCCTGGGTGGCTCAGTGGGTTAAGCTGCTGCCTTCGGCTCAGGGTCCTGGGATCGAGTCCCACATCAGGCTCTCTACTCCGCAGAGAGCCTGCTTCCCTCTATCTCTCTCTCTGCCTGCCTCTCCATCTACTTGTGATCTCTCTCTGTCAAATAAATAAAATCTTTTTTTTTTAAAGATTTTATTTATTTATTTGACAGACAGAGATCACAAGTAGGCAGAGAGGCAGGCAGAGAGAGAGGAGGAAGCAGGCTCCCTGCGGAGCAGAGAGCCCGATGTGGGGCTCGATCCCAGGACTCTAGGATCATGACCTGAGCTGAAGGCAGAGGCTTTAACCCACTGAGCCACCCAGGAGCTCCAAATAAAATCTTTAAAAAAAAAAAAAAAAAAAAAGGAGAGCAGGGACTACTTCCCAACTCATTTTATGAGGCTGGCATTACCCTGATACCAAAAGCTGACAAAGCAATCACAAGAAAACTAGAGACTAAGATCTCTTATGAATATGGAAGCAAAACGGGGTGCCTGACTGTCTCAGTAGGTCATGTGACTCTTGATCTTGGAGTTTTGAGTTCCAGCGATGTTGGGTGTAGATTACTTAGAAAAAAATATGGAAGCAAAAATTCTTATTTTTTAAAATTTTATTTATTTTATAGAGAGTGAGAGAGAAAGAGCATGAGCTGGGGGGGGGGCGGGGCATAGGGAGAACAGACTCCTTGCTGAGCAGGGAGCCCCAACGCAGGACCACAGGATTCAATCCCCGGACCCTGGGATCTCTACCTGAGCTGAAGGCAGATGCTTAACCAACTGAGCCACCCAAGTACTCCTGGAAGCAAAAATTCTTTTTTTTTTTTTTTAAGATTTTGTTTATTTATTTGACAGACAGAGATCACAAGTAGGCAGAGAGGCAGGCAGAGAGAGAGAGGGGAAAGCAGGGGCTCGCAGGGCTCGATCCCAGGACCCTGGGATCATGACCTGAGTCAAAGTCAGAGGCTTTAACTGAGCCATCCAGGGACCCCTGGAAGCAAAAATTCTTAACAAAAATATTAGCAAACTGAATCTAGCATCTCTCTATCTATCTATATGATATACATATATATGTATATCGTACATCATAACCAAGTGAGATTTATTCCAGGAATTCAAGGTTGGTTTAATATCTGAAAATCAATTAACATAATACATCATATCAATAGAATAAAAAAAAATCACATATTTCAATACATGCCAGAAAAGCACTCGACAAAATCAAGCAGCATTTCATGAAAAAAACACTGAATAAAATAGGAATAGAAGGCAGATTCCTCAACCTGATAAAGAGTATCTGTGAAGAACCCGCAGCTAACTATCATACTTAATAGTGAGATCAGGAATAGGAATAAGACAAGGATATCTTGCTACTTTTTTTTAAATTTAAGATTTTATTTATTTGAGAGCGCATAAAATGAGCAAGGGGAAAGACAGAGACAGAGGGAGAGGGAGATGCAGACTCCCTGCTGAGCAGGTATCCTGCTGTGGGAGTTGATTCTGGGACCCTGAGATCATGACCTGAGCTGAAGGCAGACACTTAGCCATCTGAGTCACCCAGGTGCCCCTATCTTGCCACTTTTTTTTTTTTTAAAGATTTATTTATTTGAAAAAAAAAAAGATTTATTTACTTGACAGAAAGAGAGGACACAAGTAGGCAGAGTGGCAGGGAGAGGGAGAAGCAGGCTCTCCACTGAGCAGGGAGCCCTATGTGGGCTCCATCTGAGGACTGGGGATCATGACCTGAGCCAAAGGCAGCCACTTAACCGACTGAGCCACCCAGGCGCCCCTATCTTGCCACTTCAGTTCAACAGTGTGCTAGAGGTTCTAGCCAGGACACTTAAGCAAGAAAATGAAATAAAAGACATTCATATTGGAAAGGAAGAAAATAAAAATATATTCAGAGATAACATGATCACATATAGAGGACCTAAGAAATCCCCTATAGGGATTTTCCTATAAAACTATTTGAACTAATAAATGAGTTAAACAAGGTGGCAGGATACAAGAGCAATACACGAAAATCACTTGTAATTTTATATGCTTGCCACGAACAATATGAAAATGAAAAGAAAATTCTATTTACAATAGTATCAAAAAGTATAAAATACTTAGGAACAAATTTAACCAATGAAGTGTAAAACTTATACTCTGAAAATTATTAAAACATTGTTGGTAGAAATTAAAGGACCTAAAGAAATGGAAAGGTATCCCTTGTTCATAGATCATAAGATTTAACATTGTTAAGGGGGCAGTATTCCCCTAGCTGATCTACTCATTCAGCATAATCCCTATCAGAATCCCAGTTTATTTCTTTGTAGAAATTGAAAATCTGATTTTAAAATTTATATGGAATTGCAAGGGATCTACAATAGCTAAAACAATCTTGTAAAAGAAGAGGAAAGTAGGAAGACTCTTACTTCCTTATTTCAAAACTTACTACCCGTTCAATGGAGGAATGAATAGACTTCCCAACAGTGCTGAGACAACTGGTGAGCCACATGCAAAACAATGAAGTTGAACCCTTATTTCATACCACATACAAAAATTAAAAATGCATCAAAGATGTAAATATAAGAGCTAAAACTATAATACCATTAAAACAGGGATAAACCTTCATGACTTTGGATTTGGCATAGGATTCTTAGATATAACAAAAGCATGAGTAACAGAAGAAAAAGTAATAGACTTGACTTCATCAAGATTAAAAACTTTTATGCTTTGAGGGATGCCATCAAGAACTGAAAAGAAATATTAGGAAATCATGTATCTCATGAGGCTCTTCTATCTAAAATATATGAAGGACTCTTATTGCTCAGTAATAAGAAGGCAAATAACTCAATTAGAAAGTGGGCAACTGAGGGGTGCCTGACTGGCTTTTCAGTAGAGCATGAGTCTTGATATCAGGGTTGTGAGTTCAAGCCCCATGGTGGGTATAGAGTTTACTTTAAAAAAATGGGCAAAGGATCTGAATAGACATTTTGTTGAGGAAGATACACAAATGGCCAATAAGCACATGAAAAATGCTCAACATCATGAGTCATCAGGGACATGAAAATAAAAAACACCATGAGATACCACTTTACCACAATAAGAGCCAACCACTAGGATGATTAGAATCAAAAAGTCATATAATATGGGGCGCCCGGGTGGCTCAGCGGGTTAAGCCTCTGCCTTCGATTCAGGTCATGATCCCAGGGTCCTGGGATCGAGCCCCATACTGGACTCTCTGCTCAGCAGGGAGCCTGCTTCCCCCTCTTTCTCTCTGCCTGCTGCTCTGCCTACTTGTGATCTCTGTCAAATAAATAAATAAAATCTTAAAAAGTCATATAATAATAAATGTTGGTGAGAATATGAGGAAATTGGAACCCTTATACACTGATGATGGGACTGTAGAACAGTACAGCCACTTTGAGAAACAGTCTGGCCATTCCTTCAAACAGTTAAATATAGAGTTATCATCTGACCCAGCAATCCCACTACTAGGTATCTACTCAAGAGAAATTCATGTGTATCTACAGAGAAACTTGTACACAGGTATCTATAGCAACATTTATAAGAGCCAAAAGGTAGAAACAACCCAAATGTCCATCAGCTGATGAAAGGGTAAATAAAAGGTGGTATATCAGTACAATGAAATATTATTTGGCACTAAGAAGGAATGAAATAATAAATACATGCTACAAATGGATAAACCTTGAAAACATTATTGCTAAGTGGAAGCAGCAATCACAAAAGTGCACTTATTATTTCATTCATCAGCAAGTCTGGAGTGGGGATATGTAGGGAAATGAAAAGTAGATTTGTGGTTGCTTAGAACTGGGAAAAGGGTACAGGGATACAGGAGTGATAGCCAGGGGATGCAAGGTTTCTTTGTGGAGTGAAGAATATATTCCAGAATTGACAGGGGCCATGGTTGCACAACACCGTAAATATTCTAGAAACCATTGAATTGTGCATTTTAAAAAAAAGATTTTATTTATTTATTTGACAGACAGAGATCACAAGTAGGCAGAGAAGCAGGCTCCCCGCCGAGCAGAGAGCCTGATGCGGGGCTCAATCCCAGGACCCCAGGATCATAACCTGAGCCGAAGGCAGAGGCTTTAACACACTGAGCCACCCAGATTCCCCTGAATTGTGCATTTTTTAAAAAAAGGTTATTTATGAGAGAGAGAGAGCAGAGTGAGTGAGAACATGAGTCAGGGAGAGGGAGAAGCAGATTCCCTACTGAGCAGGGAGCCCGATGTGGGGCTTGATTCTAGAACCTTGCGATCATGACCTGAGCTGAAGGCTGCCACCCAACTGACTAAGCCACACAGGTTCCCTGAACTGTGCATTTTAAATAGGTGAATTTTTAAGGTACATGAGTTAAATCTCAGGCTGTGTTAAGGAAGATGTGGCCTTTGACAAAATGGGAACAAAAGACATGACTTTGTTCCAGTAAAACTATTTGTGAACACTGAAATTTGAATTTCATATAATTTTCACAAGTGATGAAATGTTTCAGAAATTACACTTAAGGGGCCACCTGGATGGCTCAGTCATTAAGTGTCTGCCTTCGGCTCAGGTCATGATCCTGGGGTCCTGGGATTGAGCCCCACATTGGCTCCCTGCTCAGCGGAGAGACTGCTTCTCCCTCTTCCTCTGCCTCTCCCACTGCTTGTGCTCTCTCTCTCTCTCAAATAAAGAAATAAAATCTTAAAAATAAATAAATGAGTAAATTTTACATTTAAAGATGGAAAAATTACTCTCAGCTCTCAGATGGTACAATAATAGAGGGCAAATTAGGTTTGTGTTGTGGGCCATAGTTTGCTGATCCCTAATATATCTTACTTATGTGTGTATGTATGTATGTATGTATGTAATCTCCATACCCAGTGTGGGACTTGAACTCACATCCTTGAGATCAAGAGTCACATGCTTTACCAACTGAGCCAGCCATTTGACCCCCTGATCCAAGTTTCTGTTTGGCAAATGCTGTGAGAGATTATGAGAGACTGACCGGTAGGGAAAGGGATTTTGTATGAGAATTCTTCACAATTCTACCATGAAAATCTCTTCTTTTTTTTTTTTTTTAAATATTTTATTTATTTCTTTGACAGACAGAGGTCACAAGTAGGCAGAGAGGTAGGCAGAGAGAGACGGAGAAGCAGGCTCCCCACTGAGCAGAGAGCCCGATGCGGGGCTCGATCCCAGCACCCTGGGATCATGACCTGAGCTGAAGGCAGAGGCTTTAACCCACTGAGCCACCCAGGCACCCTTCTTTTTTTCTTTAAACAGACCCCAGACCCAAAGAGAATGTACAATATTACCAGCTATCGCAGGGCTTCTCAACCTTGACACTATTTTTTTTTTTTTTTAAGATTTTATTTATTTATTTATTTTTTGACAGAGACAGAGATCACAAGTAGGCAGAGAGGCAGGCAGAGAGAGAAGAAAGCAGGCTCCCTGATGAGCAGAGAGCCCGATTCGGGGCTCGATCCCAGGACCCTGAGATCATGACCTGAACCGAAGGCAGAGGCTTTAACCCACTGAGCCACCCAGGCACCCCTCAACCTTGACACTATTGATATTTTGGCTGAATAATTCTTTGTCAGGGCCGCAGCTGTCCTGTGCCCTGTAGGATGTTTAGAAGCACCGCTAGATGCCAGTAGCACCTCCCCACCCTCCCAGCTGAGACAACCAAAAATGTCTTTAGACATCATCAAGTGTCCCTGGGGGGGAGGAGTACCCTTCCTTCTCCCCCTCTCCCTGCCATCGTGTTGAGAACCACTAATCTATAGAAGAAGGTAAGAGTAGTGATATTTAGAGAGTCAGAATGGTATAGCTTAGAGTCTATCAAACTTAAATGTGCCAGTAAATGACCTGGGATCTTGATAAAATGAGAATTCTGACTCTGTACTTCTATAGTATGACTGAGAATTCTGCATTTCTAACACATTCTCAAATGATGCCAGGGCTGCTGATTTAGGGACCACCCCTTGAGTAGCAAAGCATTAGTGGAAAGTGTATAGGCTTTGAAATAAAATAGGTCTGGGCTTGAATTCCAGCTAACCTACTCCTGGCTTAGATAAGATACCTAAGCTCTTTGGACCTCAGTTTCCACGTCAGTAAAATGGAATTTTTGTTTTATTTATTTATTTGGCCTTGCAAGATTTTATAAGGATTCATGGAATGCATAGTGCCAGGCAGAAAGTAAGAACTAGAAGGGACTATAGTTGGCTAAAAGTAGGAGGCAGCTCAGGTCACCATGGTTACTGCCCTGTTATGATTTGTCAAGCCGTTGCATTTCAGTGACTTTTCAGTGTAAATACCTGTTTGTAAATGAGTATGTTCAAATATTCTGTTTAAAAAGTAACAGTAGGGACACCTGGGTGGCTCAGTGGGTTAGGCCTCTGCCTTTGGCTAGGGTCATGATCTCAGGGTCCTGGGATGGAGCCCCACATCAGCTCTCTGCTCAGCAGGGAGCCTGCTTCCCCTCTCTCTCTGCCTGCCTCTCTGCCTACTTGAGATCTCTCTCTCTCTCTCTGTCAAATAAATAAAATCTAAAAAAAAAAAAAAGCCAGTAACAGTAGTTTGATTTATGAGGATAGAGCTCTAAGAAACTATCAGTCTTTCTCTCTTGCTATTTTTATGTTGTACATTAACTGAGGAAGGTACTAATGCAAGGAGATGACAGATGCATTTGGAAAAAAAAAGAGGAGAGATGTTATTTGATGAATTCTTGACTTTTTTGAGGTCAAGGGTAGGTGATGGTCTAAGGATTCAATTTCAGTGGTAGTTAACATATGAATCATGTTACCTTATGCTAATAAGTTCAGACTTTTTTGCTGCAGAGATAGGGAATAAATCTCTTTCTTGCACTACTTGCTGCATTGCACAGTTGGCTTGTTGTTTCAGAGGATTTTTCCACTTGAGAGATTTGATATTTGTCATTTTGAGAAAGTGGGTGCTGAACGTAATTTGCCAGGAGGCTAAACGGTTATGTTATTTCTTATCTAGGCTGGAATTTTACTCTAATAATTCAATCTATCAGTAAGAAGAGCCAAATATGAAAAAGCTCTCCGAATTGAGTTGTGAGAGATTCTAATACCATCTTATATTGGAAACAAAGCCTCCTTCTTCTGTTGGTTGACATCCCAAATGTTTTCACATACCCAAGTGGGAATATGACTGGATTAAATACCAGCATTACAGATCATTCCAACATACAAGTGGACAAAAAGTAGAAACCTTTGAAAGGGGAAAACAGAAAGAACGACCCTGGTATTTTCAGTAAGATGTTACAACCCAGACACTTGAAGATTTAGGCAGATGCTTCCCTTCTAAGGATGCAGACTTCTGGAGGGCAGTGGTGGTCATTTCATTGCTAGTTGTGTATAGTAATGGGACTCTATATGAGGGCACTGAGAAACCTTTTTTCTTTTCTTTTCTTTTTTTTTTAGATTTTATTTATTTATTTACTTGACAGAGATCACAAGTAGGCAGAGAGGCAGGCAGAGAGAGAGGAGGAAGCAGGCTCCCTGCTGAGCAGAGAGCCCGATGGGGGGCTAGATCCCAGGACCTGAGCTGAAGGCAGAGGCTCAACCCACTGAGCCACCCAGGTGCCCCGAGAAACCTTTTTTCTTATTTCAGAAGAAAGATTGTTTCTGCCTTATCCGTATTTTCCCATGGGGTTTTTGCATGCCCGCAGATGGCCTGGGTCTGCGGATATGGGACATCGGCAGTCAGGTGAATGCTGGATATAGTTGTGCTGGTGAAGATAGAAGGAAGCCGGACATACACTGGCTGGTGCTGCCATCTGCTGGCCCCCATGTCTGCTCTTTTGTAGGAGGAAGGGCTAGGGAGTAACAGTTACTGTGTGCCAGGTCCCATGCTAAATGCTTTACATATACTATCTCATTTGATACAACAGAGACTCGTTCACTTATTCATTCAACAGATATTTACTGAGTACCCGTGTGGACGTAGCAGTGATCAAGACCTACTTAGGATGGAGGTCTTGTCATTGGCTTCATTTTCAGAGTGGGAATTGGAGACTCCAGCAGGGTACATAGCTTGCTTAAAGTCCCCGCAGAGCCACTGTCTATTCTGAAAGAGAAAGAAGAGGACAGGGACTGTTAAACAGCAGCGGGAGAATCTCACTAATGACCAGTGCTTATTTGAACCTCACAACGAAGTTTTCAAGTCAGTTAGAGAGGTCTTTTTTTTTTTTTTTTTAAGGTTTTTATTTATTTGACAGAGAAAAACACAGCGAGAGAGGGAACAAAGCAGGGGGAGTAGGAGAGGGAGTAGTATGCTCTCCACTGAGCAGAGAGCCCGATGCGGGGCTTGATCCCAGTACCCTGGGATCATGACCTGAGAGATGCTTAATGACTGAGCCACCCAGGCGCCCTAGTTGGAGAGGTCTTAGCTCAAGTTCCAGTTTACTTGTCTGGACTCTGACAGACAGGCAGCACAGCCTGGAGGTTATGAGCATCTGGGGAGAGCTTGGTCTCAGGAGCCTGATTCTTGGCTCTGCCCTAACCAGCTCAATGACCTTAGACAGGTTCCTTAATCCTCTTCAGATGCCTGTTTCCTCATCTGTAAAATGGGGAGCATAATAATTCTTCCTGCAAGGGATTGTTACAGGGATTAAAACTGAGTCGTTGGTAAAGTACTTAGACTTTCTAACTCAATCATTTGTCTATGGCATTATTATTTGTTTTTTTTTTTTTTGCATTTGCCATAAGATACCATTTCAAAACATTTTGTGAACTTGCCAGTGGACTTAAATTTTGGCCAGTGGATGATGTTACTGATGACCTCTGTTGCATTGGATCAGTGTCTGGTTTTCCTTTGAATCAGATGGACACTTTCCATAAGTGAATCCTTTTCACTTGCCATGATCCTGTTTGCAATTCCTTGCCTTTGGCTTAATATTTCTTGCCTTTTTTTTTTTTTTTTTTTTTTTTAAAGATTTTATTTATTTATTTGACAGAGAGAGATTACAAGCAGGCAGAGAGGAAGGTAGAGAGAGAGAGAGGAGAAAGCAGGCTCCCTGCTGAGAAGAGAGCCCGATGCGGGACTCGATCCCAGGACCCTGAGATCATGACCTGAGCCGAAGGCAGCGGCTTAACCCACTGAGCCACCCAGGCGCCCTATTCCTTGCCTTTGACCTTCTTTTGCAACAGTTCAGTATTTTCTGGTTGCATATTTAATAAGCTTTGTGGTCCGAATATTCTTCCCTATTATTCAGCCTGATATTTTCTTAAATTTGGTGTGTGCACATAAATAGCAATTGGTTAACCTCTCTATTCTGAGACCTTTTCATGTGTTTTGAAAAGTTATTTAACTTTGAAATCCACCTCCTTTTCCCCCACCCCCTGCTTCAGTTCAGGTTTAGAATAGCCAATATTTAAGGCATTCCGGCACACAGAAAGATATTTAAGAGGGAAGGTCCCAGATTTCCATAGTGATCATGGTGATTTAAAGTGGTCTCCATGCAGATTGACTTGAAATGTTTGGGGGTGGGAATGGGAAGAGTTTAGAAACAAAGAGCCCAATTAGAAGACAAACATTCTGGGCCAGGTGTCACGCCAAAACCTGAACTAGCTAGGGCCTGGGACAAAACTGGACTGAATCCAAAGGCCTGGGCACTAGGAGGATGAGGCCAGGGATCAGGGCCTTCTGTGACAAAGAATGAGTAGGGGAACTCTAGGCCCCAGATTCAGGTGGTACCAAGGTCTAGAGCCGGTCCTCAGGCCTCAAGGCCAGCCAAGCAGGAGGCAATTTTTCAGTCAAGCCTAGCCAGCATAGTGCTCAGGAGGTCAGCACACTTCCTGTATCTGGTCTGGGTGTGTAATCAGGATGTTACTTGTATAAACCCGTTGAGAGCCCTGAACTGGTATTTGAACAACCCCTAGCTTCTAGGCAGAGCTCCTCTGTGTGATCTTGGCCATGTCTCTTCTTTCCCCCAACTCTAGGCCTCAGTTCCTAGTCTGAAAAATGAGAGGAAAGAACTTGATTTCCAAAGGCCTTCTGCTTTAGCATCCTATTTTAGGTGATCTGGGCGGAAGAAGCTCATTGCACAACTCCCCCTTTCATATTTCCTTCTTAGTAGGAAACCATCTCAGGATTTGAGCATGTAGGTGTGAGAAAAATCTGCTGGAGGACAGGAAGGATATTGCTTAGGGAACAAGAGCTGGCATCCCAATAAAAGGGGTATGTTGGTTTGAGTTTAAGTCCTACCACTGCCACCTGCTGTCTGAGTGATCTTGGACTTACTTCTCTAAGCCTCAGTTGCCACATCTATAAAACGAGAAAAATACCATTTTTCATATAGGATTGTTTAAAGTGTGAATGAATGAGGTGGACCTTTATGGGCACTTATCCCAGGGCCTGAGTCTAGGAAGCTCTTGGTAAATACTAGCTTCTCATGTTATCATGAGATGGGAGTGTGGGAGTAAAGCGGAAGGCTCTCATGTTAGAAGGCACTCTGAATTTTCTCCTTTATTTTTTATTTTTACTATTATTTTTAAAGATTTTATTTATTAATTTGACAGAGAGAGAGAGATCACAAGTAGGCAGAGCAGCAGGCAGGGGGAGGGTCAGGAAGCTGGCTCCCCGCAGAATAGAGAGCCCAGTGCAGGGCTCCATCCCAGGACCCCGAGACCATACCCAAGCCGAAGGCAGAGGCTTAACCCACTGAGCCACCCAGGCGCCCCTGACTTTTCTCCTTTAATCATCTTCATTTTTTTTTAATCTTTTTCAGATTATCCATGCCTTTGCAATTGTAGACTCTTCGACTCTAATTATAAACTGTATCTGACACCATATTTCTGTTTAAAGATTTATTTGTAATTGATCTCTGTCTAGCTTGATATCCACTGTGATAGCAGGATTCTCTTCTGCCATTTTTACTCCCTGTTCTTTTGTCCCCAGTGTGTCAATTCCCCCCCCCCCTTTTTTGTTTCTAATGACTTTTCCAGTTATTCCTGCTAGTTTTGCATTCTTGTCCAAGAACATTTTTGGTGCTTGTTTATTTTCAATTTTAGAAGTTAAAGGCATTTGAGGTCTTAAAAACCCAGAATTGAGTTTTCTCAGAGCTGCTAATCTTTTTAGCCAGCTGGTGATGAGGCTTCTCTGGTTTGTTATAGGATGATGTGTTCCATCCTCCTGTCTATGCTTTGTCTAATTTAGATTCTAAATCCACATGTTTTAGTACATTTTTAGCACGTAAAAATTTATTACCAAACTAGTGCTGACTTCAGAAGGAAAAAAATCTCGAATCAAATCTTCAGTCACTAGTGCGGAGACTGAAGGTGTTAGAAATCACTCCAATCGCCACTAGGTGGGGTCAGAGCACATTATAAAGTCACTGGGTCCTTTTCCTCTTCCAGCCCTCACTACCATCCGACTTTGTCCTTCTTTGCCAAATTTGGACTGAGCGTTGGAAATTTCCAAAAGTTCTCTGTTAGTGAGTTACGTTACTTACAGTTTCCCCATCCACCTTGCCAGTTTTAATCTCCTAGTTGTAGTTGTTTTGATCATTTGACTTTCAGGTAAAACTTAAAACCAAAGCCCAGAGTCATTATTAAACTTATCTGAACTGATCTAAAGTTTTAAATTCAGCAACAGTTTCCTTATCTAGTGTATTGATTGGAGATTGACTGGAGATTAAAAAAGAGTCTCAGAGGGGCGCCTGAGTGGTTCAGTCAGTTAAGTGTCTGCCTTTGGCTCAGGTCATGATCCCAGAGTCCTGGACTTTGAGTCATCATTTTGAGTCCCCGAGTCATGATCCCAGAGTCCTGGGATCAAGCCCCACATCGGGCTTCCTGCTCAGCGGAGAGCCTGCTTCTCCCTCTCCCACTCCTGCTTGTGTTTCCTCTCTTGCTGTGTCTCCCTCTGTCAAATAAATAAAAGTCTTAAAAAAAAAAGGTCTCATAAATGTATTAAAGAAATTTACAACTCACAGTAGTTCTCATCCATTTGCAGACGTGTTTACCAGCCCTGTGCACTCATACCTAATCCTTCCAGCGTTGTTACACCAGTGTCAACATCGCCAATGACTATGAAATGGAATTAAAAAGTCAACCTAGAAATGGAACCCGAATGTTTAAAATTTCTTTCCAGGGGCACCTGGGTGGCTCAGTGGGTTAAAGTCTCTGCCTTTGGCTTAGGTTGTAATCCTGGGGTCCTGGGATCAGCCCCTCATTGGGCTTTCAGCTCAGGGGGGAGTCTGCTTCCCTCATCCCCTCTCTTCCTGCCTCTCTGCCTACTTGTGATCTCTGTCAAATAAATAAAATCTTTTTAAAAAATTTCTTTCCAGGCTAGAGCTGGGGTTCTTCATGAGCCGGTTTGCATGAATGGATTAATGCTCTAGCTCTGTTTTGGTGGGAAGTTTTTTTAAAGAATGTTCTTTTAAATACAGACTGTAATTTTTGTGATGTCCAGGGCAGGAGGAGTTAATCAATTGGTTGATACTTTATCATGGGTTTTATTTCGGTCTGTTGGTTTTACCTATTTAGACATTTAAAATTTAGCTCTGTGTCTACCTGCATTGAATCTACGATTGTTTCCTATTTGTAGCTCTCTGCGGAATTATTCTCAGTATTTCAACATTTGTGATTGTTGATATTTGCTGAATTTCAGCAGGGTGCTAGGTGCTAAAAGAAGGTTATTTTTCAGCAGCATTACAATGACCACTTTTGTTACATTAGAGAGTTTATTCTTAATATAGTCAGCTCTTGATTATTATGAGTAAGAAACACAGCAGCAATAGTAGGACCTAAGTAAGGAAAAAGCACATAGAAAGCACACATAAATTAAGTGTCAAGTGTCATTTACATGCCTGAAATGACTTTAAGATACAGAATGGAATGTTACAGAATTAAAAGTAAAGTATTGGGGCGCCTGGGTGGCTTGGTTGGTTAAGCATCCTCTCCTGGGATCCAGCCCCACATTGAGGGCTCCCTGCTCAGCTGGGAGTTTGTTTCTCCCTCCCCACTGCCATTCCCCCTGCTTATGCTTTCTCGCTTGCTCTCTCTCAAATAAATGAAGAAAATCTTAAAAAAAAAAAAAAAAAAAAACCACAAAAAATACCCCCAGAAAATTATTACAGCAGTGGACAAAGTGCCACATGGTTTATACAAAACCATCTCGAGCTCATAGACTCAGAGGGTGTTAATCCTCCAAGACCACTTGATGACTGTGGAAGCTGAGACCCGGAGAGGTTAAGTGACTTTCCCAACACAGCAGGTTTGGGGGTTTTGTAGCTATTTGACAAGGCTGTGATTGCTCTCATGTTGTGAGCTAAATTCCAAAGATAGAGATTGTCTCCTTGGCTTTTGGGGGACTGTATTGCTTTTATAACACTATAACTGTATTGTTTCTTTTCGCTCTGTCATCTGTCAGCTGACTTTGAAATGCCTCATCTTTTTTCATAACATCATAGAATTGGGGCCTTGCATGGGGCATAAGAGATTGACAGAAGAAGAAACCGAAGCCCAGTGGAGTTGTGTGGCTCACTCAGGATTATATATGGGCTTGTGTGTGTGGTAAAGGGAGGGAGTTTAGGATCCAGATCCATTCTCTAGGTTCACTGCTGCTCACATAACCTCTCTCCACTGTAGCAGGAAACATGCCAGAAGCTACAAAAATAAGGACTTCTTTTTTCCCCTAGAAAACTATCATTCATTTAGTTTCAAAAGACTGAGGGTTTAAAACCTCCATTTTGTGGCTTCCCAAGGGTCTGTGACTTGTTTCTTACTCGTTTCTTTGGTTCTGTGGAAATTTTTCTTGGTTGGTTCTCTGAGATTTGGATTTCCTTGCCAAGGAATTTTTAGAGAGAAGAAATTAGTATGTGTCACCAAAGGGGGGAAAATACATACCTTAAGGCCCAATTCTGCAGTTTGAATTTTAACACGGAGTGTCATAAATTTCTTGCTTCTTCATTACAATCATGACTTAGAAGACTATTCCCCTCAGAAGCCTCATCTGGTCATCATCATCATCATCACCATGAACATCATCAGGCAACCGGAAGCATGCACAGGGTGGCCACAGGTTAAGCCGCACCTGCTTGGGTTCTGGGAGACCTAAAGTGTGTGTGTCTGTGTGATGTGTGCGTAGTAACCCTTGCCTTCAAGGAGTTTGTGACCTGTAAGACTGGAGGAAAGACAGGAACCTTGGGGAAAGACAAACACCTCCTTTTTCTGTGTATGTAAAGTACATACTGACTCTCTTATCTGGAGTTGGATGGGGGAGGGGACAGTAGTGAGGTGAGGGATGGACTTTAGAAGAATCTGGTTCTGGATAAATGGAAGCACGTAGGTTTGCTGACTGGGGAGGGCACAGGCTGGGTTTTAACAAGCAGGGTAATTGGTTGCAGGGAGGAAGTAATTGGTGGAGGGCCTTGAAACCATTAATTTAAATGGATTTGGCAAACAGCAGATGATTTAAGGACTGGGAGAGGAAATTTACTGGCTGGGGTTAAGGCAGAAACTGACAGGCAAGAGATTGGAGGTGGGGTTTTTTGCAAAGAGGTTTTTGCTCGGATTTAGATGAGGGATGTAGGGGTTGTGATTGATAGAGCAAAGAAATTAGTCTCTTTTTTGGAGGATCCCCCTTTCCCTTGTGTTGGGAAATAATGGCTGATTAGGCTTGGGATATCCTTTACTTGTGCCAAGACATGACTCGATAGTTTTGCAATTTCGGCTCATGAAACACAAGAACCCGCTTCTGTAGTGTGATGATACCACATCCTGAAATGGGTCCTGTCGGTTTTACCTCTGCATACTACACTTTTTTATCCTCATTGATTAACCAGAATAGATGTTAATGGAGCTCCTCATTCACTTACTGCACAGCAGAATCCTTTTTGTAACTTTTTCCATTTTGTTTATCTTATAAATAGAAGTATTTGTCATCTAGGTTTTTTTCCCTCCAAAATGGTTAAATAAAAGTTGTTTTAGGTTAACATCTTAAGTTTTCTAGACTTTTATAAACCAGTTCTTGTAGGCTAGTCATGACTGCAGAAGTCGGTCAGGGATAAATATTGAGAGGGGAAATCACAGTCATCCTTGGTTTTCTGTTTCTGAAAGTGGTAGACACGTGGCACATATCCTGAGCACGGAGAGACCCAGTTCCTTCATCACTCTATATGTAAGGGGGCCAGCCTCTTTACAGTTTTTATGGCAAATACTAGGGCAGCTTGTGAGCTAAACCCTAAGAAGTGAATGCTGGGTTTGTCTGGTCTGTTGTTCTCTTTCATCTTTTGTGTAATAGATAGCTAATCGAATAGCATTCTTTGTGTGGCCAAAATATGTAGTCCCCCAGACCTCTATGAAATGGAGTATTGTTTCTCTGTAGCTTTTCCCAGATCTGAGTCTTCTCTGTAAAGTCGAAGTTTCTCTGTGGCCTAATTCTCGGGCATTTCACATATGGCGGCCAAATTCGATTCTCTTTCTTCAAAAAAGTTGTCGTTTAATCGTGTTGTTCAGCCATGGCCTTTTCCCACCATGTGGCTGGCTGGTTTCCTGTTAACCCTCCCTGGTTCTATCCGTAAGAAGGAGAGGGATTTGATTGTTGATGGCTGCATGGCCCAGAGAAAGGAGTGGGAGAATGCAGTGTGAAGGCTCAAAAGAAAGAAATTTTAGGGCTGTGTGTCCAAACCTGGCCAACTGTAAGACGACCATTGTGGTTGCTATTCATAACATTTCCTGGGGTAATAGACCCCAATCAGCATGTAGTTTATTGATGCCAGTTGCTTCCTACAGCAGAAAAGCTCTCTGTTCCCTGCTGCAGAGGGTGAGTGCTTAGTGCTATTTACTTAAAACATTCTAGGTTGATAAATTATAAGCACTTCACTTTGGGTAAAGCTCATAAATCCAGCCCCTACGAAAAATAACAAGCTGATAGCACTTAGTCCTGTTTATAAAGTTCATACGCATCTATCTCTGATACAGGCACAAGTATATATCTATGAAATAGCACTGCAGCCTGTTAAAGTAATGGGAGAGCAGAGGCACAAAGTGAGAAGCCTTGTACTTCCAGGCTCGCTACCATTAGCCCCCTCCCGCTTGAAGGGCACCTTGAGGACGAGGCCCACGGAGCTGGAGCTGACACACTGTGGAGTTCAGATTTGCACTCCTCCCTGCTCTTCTCCCTGCAGATCGCCTTTCTCAGTCCTGCCGTCTCTCTCTTTCTGTCGGCAAAATGATCACCAGCCTGTGAGTGTCCCTGCTCTTCAGGGGCTGAGAGGGGAGCAGTGTTGGTGTGTGTGGAGCAGTTCAAACACTCTGGCCAGGTGGAGATGTGGGCCTCAGTGAACACTTAATAGACCCAGGAGCTGTTCTGTTTTTGGCAGAAGACCTTTAAGTAGTGTTAAGTGCAAATCCTGAAAGGCTTATGGGCTAAAAGGTATCAGGAAAGGAAATATTTTAGTAACAAAATAAACATGAGCCTCATCCCCCTGGCCATAGCTCCTTAGAGACCTGGCAGGTATTGTTACGGGATGCATGGCTGTTCAGAACGGAGGACCGAGCAGCGTAGTTTGCCGTCAACTTGTGGAGTCCGAAGCGTCACATGCATCGGGCAGAAGCATGTTCAGTACCGCATTGAACATTCAGTACTGCAGATAGCATAATTAGGCGGCTCGTCAGATACCAGAAAAGTGCAAAGAACATTCCTTCACTTTGCAACAGCTTGGACCTGAGTGGCAGACATGCTGTTCCCTCCAGCTGGCATGACTTCCCTTTCTTTAGCCCCTTCACCAGGGTACCAGCTACTGCCTGGCTCCCCAGACCCAGCTCAGACAGTGTCCCCTCTGTGAAGCCCCTGACCCCCATTCCTCAGGCTCGAACTGTGTTCCCTGTTCTGTTAGCATTTCCCAGGGTGTGTTTTCGTTATTCATTTACCTACCTTTCTTCCCTGTCAGACATGAATGGGGACAGTGTCTTGTCATTTATCTCTTGTGCCGAGCACAATGACTAGGACGTAGTGGGTGCTCAATAAATGTTTGTCAAATGAGTGATAGCATGGGTAGCTCGATGAGAATTGATGGTGCCCTTTCTGATCTGTCATCCATCATCCCTGGAGTGAAACAGGACCGGGAGGCTTGACACGGCACCACTTGAGAATGTAAGGAGAGGAGGAGGGCTTAGAGTGAATAATAACCAGCCTTTATTGAGTATTTGCCATGGGCTGGGCACTATATTTACTAAAGCATTTAGGCTTCTAAAATATATTAATGCACTTAATCCTTAGATCAGTCTGCTAAGACAGGGTCTGTTTATCAGCCCCGTTGCGAAGCACAAGGAAATTCAATAACTTGCCCAAGGTCACACAGTGACAGCGCTGAGATTCATACTGATCTTAGGTAACTATCGCCTGTCTTTGCCTCTTAGACCGGCTCCTGGAAAGAATTAAACCCTAGTAGACAGAGGCAGCCATCTTAGTAATGATTTCACTTCTCTCCCGTGTATCTAGAATATCTAGATGTGGTTATATTCCATCCTTTGGAAGAAAAAAAGGAGAAAACAGTCACCTGAATAACTTTTTGGTAGGTAACCACTTTCTGTGGTTAGAACAAGAGGTGGAGTTTCTTGACAAAGAATTGGTTTTAGGTGGTACTTTTGGTCTTTTTAGAAGTACAGCAGTGTTCTCCAGTCAAACTGAACTATAAATGCTTTCATTTCCTACAAGGACCATCTAAGCTGTTTCTTTTTTTTTAATTAAAGATTTTATTTATGTATTTGACAGAGAGATATCACAAGTAGGCAGAGAGGCAGGCAGAGAGAGAGGGGGAAGCAGGCTTCCCGCTGAGCAAAGAGCCTGATGTGGGGCTCAATCCCAGGACCCTGAGATCATGACCTGAGCGGAAGGCAGAGGCTTAACCCACTGAGCCACCCAGATGCCCCCCCCCACTTTTTTTTTTTTTTAAGTTCATTTAGGTGATCTCTACACCCAGTGTGGGGCTAGAACTCACGACCCTGAGATGAAGAGTCACATGCTCCACTGACTGAACCAGCCAGGTGCCCTCATCTGAACTTTTTGCCTCTAGACTTTTGCATATGCTATTCCCTGTGCCTGGAACACACTACCCGGCTCGCTCCTTCCCCAAGCCCAGTGTTCACTTGATGCTTCTCTCCTACCGTGATAGTTGATTTAGATACCATTTCCCACCCCTCCAGGATAGAGGGTTCTTTCTCAGGGGTCCCTACACCCTCTGAGGGTCCCTGTTTGGCTCTCATAACTGGAGTTGATTATTGTGTGTAGGGTGAGGGAGGTGATTATCTGTTCCTGATTGACTCATGCCCTAGTCCTATTCTGTAAGAGCAGAGACTGTCTTCTTTCTCTATCTCCTGTACCTTGGGTGGTGCTTAGACACAATCTGTGTTCACCAAGTATTTCTTGAAGGATTTTTAAAAAATCATTTTTTTAAAAAAGGATTTTATGTATTTAACAGAGAGAGAAAGAGCAGAAGCAGGGGGAAGAGCAGAGGGAGAGGGAGGCTTCCCACTGAGGAGGAAGCCCATTGTGTGGCTTGATTCCAGGACCCTGGGATCATGACCTGAGCCAAAGGTGATGCTTTACCTACTGAGCCACTCAGGTGCTCCAGATTATTTTTTTGAGAGGGCTAGAGCGTGTGTGAGCTGTGAGGGAGGGGAACCAGGGAGGGGCAAAGGGAGAGGGAGAAAGAGAATCCTCAGCAGGTTCATGCCCAGTGTGGAGCCCAATGTGGAGCTCAGTCTCATGACCCTGGGATCAAGACCTGAGCCGAAATCAAGAGTCGGACACCTAACCGACTAAGTCACCCAGGTGTCCCTTATGGGGGCTAATTTTTGCTTTAAGTTTTTGAGCTTTGGGTTTTTGAATTAGACAAGGCTTCTGTTGGATGGTCGTTGTTTGCTGTGTCTTTTTTTTTTTTTTAAAGATTTTATTTATTTTATTTGACAGACAGAGATTACAAGTAGGCAGAAAGGCAGGCAGAGAGAGAGGGGAGAAAGCAGGCTCACTGCTGAGCAAAGAGCCCGATGTGGGGCTCGATCCCAGGAACTGGGATCATGACCTGAGCCGAAGGCAGAGGCTTTAACCCACTGAGCCACCCAGGCGCCCCTGCTGTGTCTTGTATATACAAAGTCAGCTGGGTGCTGTGGGCAACAGAGGATGACTGATGTCCCTCTTGCTCTGAGGCGCCTACAATCTTAGGATATATTCAGATCATGTTACAGCATCAGCACAGTGCAGGGGATCACTGATAAAACTGTAAAGACAGGCACGGTCACATTCTGGTGAGTCAGCGGGCACCAGAGAAGCCCATTCACAACCTAGGACCTCTCTTCACAGAGTGTCATGGGAACCACCTAAAGTAACTGTGACCAGTGGTTCTTGTTTGTGAAGAAGGAGAATCCCAAATTAGGAGGACTAAGCGAACCTCATACACTTGGGGAAGGACATGTTGAAAAGTAGAAGCTCATGTAGGTACACAACATGTTGGAGGTTAGATTTAACCCAAAAGAAAAACTTTGTAATTACTTAATGATAGAGCATCTTCTTTTATAAGTAGAGCTAATAAGAGTTACAATCAAAAGCCTTTAGCACATTGCTACCTGGTTTCCTCCAGCACTTTAACTTATCCTAACACTTGGTTGCTTATCCATTCCCCCTGAAACGTGTAGTTCTCCTGTTTGCTATCTCTCATGCTCAAGCCAGAAATGCAGGTGTCACTCGTCATTCTTGTTCCCTCAGTCCCCACCGGCACTCAGGAGTCAGCTCGGCGACTCCCTCCTTTCCAGTGTTCAGTCTGTCTTCCCTCTCTCCCACTTCCTTCATCCAGGCAGAGTTGGCCTCTGTTTTTTCTTTTCTTGATTCTAGGCTCCTTTCCTCCAACCTGTTCTCTGCCTTGTTGATGGAGGCACATTCCAGAACGCTGATCTGATCCTATCACCTCTCTTCCCAAGAGTCTTCAAGGACTCCATGGTGAGCCACCTGGCCCCACATGGCACCGAATTCCCACCACACCCCATCTTGAGTTCAGGCTGTCTGTCTCAGCTCTATCAGATGACTTGAATTTCCCTGTAGATATCATGATTTTCTTTTTTAGAGTTCTTTCCTTCCCTCCTTCGTCTAGCTCTCACTTGTTCTCTAACACCTTTTCTCACTTAAGTGTCCTTCCTTGTGTCTCCCAGGGACCATGAGTCCAACATTTTGCATTCTCCGTGACTGGCATTGCTGGGCACAGAGGACGGGCTCTGTAGTGCTTTTTGAAAGAGTAAGAGATAGCTGAGGCTTTAATTCATATTGAGCTGTAAAGAAGCAGTATCTGGCTCTTCCAAGAATGGGTTTGGTTTCAGGGCAGGAGAAGAGTTTACAACATGAGTTTCTTACTGGAAAAGGTGGTTGGGAAGTGCTGGTGGAGAGCCAGACAAACGGAAGCCTTCACAGCAGGCAGAGAGGCCACTGAGGAACTGAGGGGTTGCCCACCTTAGATCACCAGGGAGAAGACCAGTGTCTGACTCAGAAAGCTGCCAAAGAACCTGTGACTCAGTTTCCTTATTTATAATTAAAGGGAAGGGTCTAACAGTAGGTAATTACTCTGGCTGTCACATCTGACTCTGACATTCTGTGATCCTTAGAGTCAAAGTTAAGAATCTAAATAGGGCATTCTGAATTGGTGGGAGAATCCCCCCCCCCCCCAGTATTGGAAGCTTCTTGAGAACAAAGACTTTGTCTGTTTGCATTTGGCAGGGATTGTTTTGCATTTTAAAAACAAAGAAGTAGAAAGGAATACAGGAGGGCGCCTGGGTGGCTCAGTGGGTTAAGCCGCTGCCTTCGGCTCAGGTCATGATCTCAGAGTCCTGGGATCGAGTCCCACATCGGGCTCCCTGTTCAGCAGAGAGCCTGCTTCCCTCTCTCTCTCTCTCTCTGCCTGCCTCTCCATCTACTTGTGATTTCTCTCTGTCAGATAAATAATAAATAAAATCTTTAAAAAAAAAAAAAAAAAAGAAAGGAATACAGGAAAACTGCATTCATATGATACTATGCTTGAGATTTAAACTCCCCCAATGTCAAGAAATTCACTCACTCATCCTCTTTGAAGCCTTGATTGAGATGCAGTGTTCGTCCTGCTTGCGGACAGCCCCTCCATGGCCGAGCTTGGGCCCCACTGTGGCTGTGAGTTATGGCAGCCTGGGAATCGACGCCATGATCTTCCTGGCCCTTGGGTGTTCAACTTCTCCAAGTTAATGTCTGTTCTTTAGCGCTACATTATCTTGTAGAAAGGTAGTCATTTATAATTTATGTACTATGTACTGGCTTAAAATAGAGACAAGAGGATAATCAGCGTCCTGAAGCTTCTAGTTTTCCAAAGTAACATTTCTTCAGTGAAGGCTGCCTGTAGGTATTAAAACCTGCCGTGAATTAAAAAACCCTTTGGGCTGTTATCAGACTGGAGAAATGGGTGTGCCAACATTTCGTAGCCTTGCAGATCTTTTTTTTTTTTTTTATACATAGAACTTGTTATTTTATTTTATTCTACTCAAAATCATTTCTAAAGACCTCAACCTTTATAGTGTTCCAGGGGCCTCACTGAAGTCATGGGAGCTGATAGGGCGGAGTTGGAAGGGCAGACAGTAGAAATGGCCCCAGTGAAGGACAAAAGCCAATTCATATCTCAGCCACTTGTCTGCTGCGGTTTTGGTGCCCTTCCATCTCTCTTGCTACTTTGCTCTTTGTAAACACAGAGAAGGGATGGGCTTTCCTGTTGAGTACCTCATAAAGAACATACTGTTCATTCATATATATTAAAAATAGAAGGCCTACTTGAAAAATCCTCTGTGCAATCAGGTTTTGGCAAAAGTCAATCTGGTATCAGAAGTCTAACTTATTCCTTTTGCTTTTATAACCTGTCTCTAACCCCTAGATTTTCTCCCAGTCCTTTTCATTATGCATCTTCCGTGTGCCAGGACATTGGGAGATTTCTAATGAGGGCAGAAGGAGAGATGCTTTTGCACCCGAGTGGTCTTGCCCTTCCGGTGTCTGGCGACTTTGCATTTGAATCCCCAAATTATTCTTTCTGTGACCTCCATCTCTGGGATGTGTCTCATGTGCTCACAGCTGCAGCTGGTGTGTATCTGAATGTGCACCAGATGGAGGGGTTGGGAATGGAGCTGGGGGCCCAGGGGCAAGCCTGGGTCTAGTGTGGGAACTTCCTGCGTGATTGAACTTGGAAACCACAAGGTGGCAACATTTACCAAGACGGCTGGGCATTTTCCTCTCTTATTGAGATGTTGAACTTGCTTTTCCATTTTCTCAGCTTGAAGCTGAGAAAAGGGTTTAGTAGCCTTGCTTTAGGTTCTTTTGAAAGTGAAGCTATGGGGTAAGCTTGCTGCAGTATATTGGTGTCTCTTCATCCCCAAGTTTAAATACCAAGAGTCTGAAATTGCTCTGTGTGACTGTGGCTGAGTCCCCTCTCCTTTAGCCTCAGTTTTTCATTGGGTTAGGAGAGACCTGTGGTCCGGCCGACTGGTCGCTAATGGTTCTTTTTGTGCATGATTTAGGACTTCAGTTACCATTTCCTCTCCTCTGTTGCTTTAAAAAAAAAAAAAAAAAAAAAAACTTGCAGGAAGTCTAGTCTTTAAAACAAAACAAAAAACCTGGTAGCTTTTTTTTTTTTTTAAGATTTATTTATTTATTTATTTATCTGAGAGAGAGACAGTGAGAGAGAGCATGAGCTAGGAGAAGGTCAGAGGGAGAAGCAGACTCCCCACGGAGCTGGGAGCCCAATGTGGGACTTGATCCCGGGACTCCAGGATCATGACCTGAGCCGAAGGCAGTCATCCAACCAACTGAGCCACCCAGGCGTCCCCCTGGTAGCTTTTTATCAAAGGACAGTGTCATGATTTTAAAAGGGGAAAAAAAATCAATTAATCAATTGAAAAAAGAAATCAGTTAATGTCCTAGAAGCTAGCCATCTCCCTGGGTTAACTCAAGAGGCTGGACTCTCCTAAATGAAGGTGCTTATTTACCAGCTTTCCTAAATTAGCAGCTTTGGGGATATTAAGATCTATAAGGAACTATCCAAGGGAGGTATTGTGTATGCTTTGCAGTGATTAAGCCATTAAGCTCTAATTGGTATTTTCCCCACTCATGGTTTGTGTAGGAAGCTTTAAAATTATTGAGGGATTCTGCTGTGCTTGTCTTAGTGTCATCCCCATGTTTTGGAACCTGAGAGCAGGGAGCGCAGAGAAAAAAGGTTTTTGCTCAAGTGGATTATGACTTTTGCTCACAACACCCTCCCTTTTGGTCTGTTACATTCCAGATGAAGTGGAAAGGGAAGGACCTCTTCGACTTGGTATGCCGGACCCTGGGGCTTCGGGAAACTTGGTTTTTTGGACTGCAGTACACGATCAAGGACACCGTGGCCTGGCTCAAAATGGACAAGAAGGTTGGGCTGGAACTTGATGAGATCAGTGAGGCTAGTGTGTGCTCCGGTTTTTCCCTGAGCATATGCCTAGCTTCTTTGCTCATCATGGGGCACTAGGGACACCCAGTAGAGAAGGGGGCAAGTCCTGAAGTAAGTCGTGTAGAAAACAGGTCCCTGAGACGCCACAGGCTTTCTGCTCCTCACACACTCTCCTAGGCCCACAGAACCAACCAGGAGGAAACTGTTGCCCTCCCTGGCTTCTTTACTCGTCATCACTAAAGCTTCTGGCTTTATGCTATTCAATTTATTGAACCACTAGTCAGATTTTATGAATAAAAATTACTATGATAACCTGTTTTTTTTTTTTTTAATAGTTTATATCTTTGAAAGGTTTGCTTGGGACTCCTGTTCTTTAGGGAATGTTTTTAAGTCTTTGAGAAATACTGTGGCCCAACTCAATTTAGTCATTCACATGATCTAAGGAATAGAGAGTGCCCTGGTTCCTGTGGTGAAGAAAGAAATTATCCATTTTTTCTTTATTATTCTCTGGGGCTTCTAAGGCTTGAAAGACAAGTTGGAGCTCCTGGCAGTTCTAATGTGGCTTAAAAATGGATATTGCCTGGGAATAGGGAATTGTTGCTGTCTGTGTGGATTCACATGTGCACACAGAGGCACACTTACCTACTTACCTGCCTACCTAACCGGGAAGATATTTGGGAATGGAGCCATTTGTTTTTGTTAGTAGCCACTAAAAGACCCCTCTCAAAGTAAGTCAGTGTCTAATCCTTACCCCAAATGGTACCATCAGCAATTGATTTTTATCATCTGCTGCATGGCATGATAGACAATGAATGCTTCCTATTTTTTTTTTTTTACAAGTTTGACTCTAAGCTTGTGTTTCCATATGTACACAGTAATCTGAATCTTCATGTTGGACTCTCCGCTGATAATAAATTTCCTATGGTAATTGCCAACGATCATGAACATCAGAGTGCCACCATGTGCCAATGTCAGTGAGCGTGTCCTAGATCTGGCTTATTGTGGGTCTCTTGGACATTGCCCCCTAGAATTTGGGTAGGGGCACAAAGAGCTACCTATCTAAGACAGCAGAATTTTCTGTATGTTTTTGTGATTCTTTCGCAAAGTAAATTTTAAATCATACCTGAGTGTTGGCCAAATGGATATTAGATTGGGGGCATCAGGAGCTGTGGAACCTTGCTGCTCAAAGGAAATAAATTATGACACATGTTAATGGAGCCTTGTAGCCTGTCACATGGCATGTTTATGTCCTGAAATGAAATTCATTCTGGAGAGCAGATGGTCCAGGCTTTTCAGTGGGTGGATGAAATTGTTGGAAGATTAAAGGCAGCCTGGTTTATTGACTGTGCTCAAGTATTTCGTAGGGCATCTCTAGAGGTTCCTTGAAGCAAAGGGTTGCCACCACGGACACGTTTGTCTTTTGTTGCTCACTTAATGTTTAGGGGATTTCACAAAGATAAGGTCCATCATCTCTAAGCTCGCTCCCAATATGGACCTAAACATTGGGGGTTAGCAGCAAGAAAAAAGAAAAAAGGAAGATTCCATGAGTTTAGAAAATTAAAAAACCCTTCATTCTACTATAAAAGATAGTGCCCAATACCTTTGAGCTAAAAATTTCTAGTTTTTAACTATCTCTGTGGCCTTGAGAACATCTGTGCCTTAATAATCTCAGTTACACTCACCCCTCGGGGATATTGATTAATTTGGTTCAGAAACGCCATGGGAGGTGAACATTCCCCCTTGTTATAGATGGCTTTGTGAATGGTTCAAACCGTAAGATCATAACCTTTAGGAAATGTGATGAATTTAGAGAGGGAAAAATGTTTATATGCTCCCTGTAAAAGGCTCTTTGGTGGTGGCAGGGGAGGAACAGGTGCCAACATAGCTTGTCTTCCTTCGCTCTGTAACCGCGCAGGTACTGGATCATGATGTTTCAAAGGAAGAGCCGGTCACTTTTCACTTCCTGGCCAAATTTTATCCTGAGAATGCAGAGGAGGAGCTGGTTCAGGAGATCACGCAGCATCTCTTCTTCTTGCAGGTACACAAGTGCATGCTAGTCCCGCTCATTCTGCGAGAACTCCCCTAGTCCTGGTCGCCAGGACAGCCTGGATGGCTCCCTCAGAGCTGACCACAGACTCCTTTGCGGTGTGAAGATGTTCTGCCTCTGGGAAGTCAGTCCGTTTGGTTCCGTAGTGATGGGGAAGAGTCTTCAGGCTAGAGCTAAGCTCAAGTGATGTTGATGGGTGTCAGAGGAGATGGCAAAACCGTGGTGACGGATGAAGGGGTACCTGACCAGAAGCATCTTTGAGGATGGATCCTCTTTTCTTGTCACTGAGTGGAAAGTACCTGGGAGTGACAAAGGAAGTCCAAAGAGAGGGTCTTAGAAAGAGTAGTTCTTCCAAAAGTTTGAAATCTGCTGTCATTGAGACAGGACTTCACAATGCAAGTAAGCTGGAGTTTAACTCCATATGGCTAATCCCACACATGGTGGAAATTCAAACACTGTGCTTAATGCCGCTCATTATCTATAAATGTCTTACTCGTTTCCCGCTCCTTCATTAGAGTGTAAGCCCCTTACAGGCAAGGCTCACCGAGTGCCCAGTGGGCATTCCAGAAGTAACTGCTCAACCGAATTGAAGAAAGGCGGAGCTCTGTAATTGTGGGTTCAAAGACTGCTAGTTGGCCGTTGGGAGCACAGTGAGTGGGCGTTAGTGGGAGGATGAAAACCCTGTCAGTTTTGCTGGTGTTCTTATTGCTTGATCAGAGCGCTGCTCCGGTTTCATGGGTAGTTGTAGTGATTGATGCTGGAGCTGCCCGTGTGCCCAAAGGTGCTTGCTGTCAGTGACAGAAAAGACTGCCCGGGGCGTAAGTTACATGACTTCCCAAAGTGGATGTATGTGTGTTGTCACAGAGTCCTCGTATAATTAGTTTGAGCCTTGGATTATTACGTCCAGTAAATATTAAGTTAAAGGTAGTAAAACCCCCAAATAATTTATTTTGCAAAAAAAAAAGCACAAGTGGGGCGCCTGGGTGGCTCAGCAGAGGTTAAAGCCTCTGCTTTCGGCTCAGGTCATGATCCCAGGGTCCTGGGATCGAGCCCCGCCTCAGGCTCTCTGCTCAGCAGGGAGCCTGCTTTCCTTCCTCTCTCTCTTTGCCTGCCTCTCTGCCTACTTGTGATCTCTGTCTGTCAAATTAAAAAAAAAAAAAAAAAGCACAAGTGCATATATATTTACATATACACACATATATGCATACATCCCTCTCCCTGATATTTTCCTTCAAAAGGATACCCTTGCAGTTTTTCTGTAGTGTGGATTTTTTTCCCCCTTTGAAAAGAAACCAAGGGGTTAGAAACTTGCAGTGCTTTGACTAAAACCACATAATGATCTCCTAGGCCCCAGAATGTGCTAGCGTTACAGAGATGGTTTTCTTATTAGTGCTTCCTTAGAAGCAGTGCCCATCCCACATGTGACTTTGGCTTAATTTTCCCTCATACTGAAAAACTGGAGTGTTTTCGTGGCTGAGCAAGGCAAAATTTACTACTTTTAGGAATCTGGTGACTGTTGACATCTGTGACAAGGAAGTTGGCTTTCCTGTTGTGTTTATTTCACTGTGCCCCCCGCCCCCCCATGAGGCTCTCATTGCCTCTGTGTCTGGAACATCACACGCTGCCCCATTCTAAGAAGTTAAATGCAATGAGATATGTTAATTCGACGTTATAGCTTAAGAATTATATTTCCTGGACCTCACATGTACTTAAAAGTTTAATCAATCAAACTTTATTGCTTCCTTTTTCCTTAGAGCAGGCATTTTGAATGTGATAGACTTCCCCACCACCACCCCACAGTCATAACTCAGTGGCCTTGCTGACTTTTCTCTTATGTTAAGACTTTAAAGTAGACTCCATTTCCTCCAGTGCTGTGTGCGCTCAGCAGGGGCCAAGGCCACAATCACCACCAGAGATGCTCCTCACACTTCCCGAATTCACAGCTCCCCTCTGTCATAGTCCAGAGATCAGTCTCTGTTTTAACCACAGAAAAGTGTTTTTCCTCTTCAGCATTTGATCAGGAACAGAAGAGATAAGGGTTTTTCTTATGCGTAGTCATCTTACCAATAACTTCTCAGTTCCTGAACTCCCAACCTGTCTGCAGCAATAAAAAAAATTGTACCCTTTGTCAGAAAATCATTAACAGGCTGGGTTGGCAGCCCTCGTTAGAACACCCTGCAGCCATCTGCCGTGACCAGCATGCACAGCTCACTTCTGCGCACATAGTGTCATGTCTCCCTTGTTGCCCCTTTTAGGTAAAGAAGCAGATTCTAGATGAAAAGATCTACTGCCCTCCTGAGGCTTCTGTGCTCCTGGCTTCTTACGCCGTCCAGGCCAAGGTAGGCTTGAAGAAGGCAAGTGCCTCCCTCCTTGGCATTAATGTGTGTCACGGGAATCACTGAATCTTTTGTTTCTTTGGGTTTTCTAGGCTTCGGAGAAACTTTCTGCAGGAGGAAGAGGTTTAGGACTTGTGGGCTGGGGGAAACCATTATCCCTGTCCCAGATTCTGTGTAATCTTGTGAGAATTCTTGTGAGAAGTCTGTCTGTGTAAACTCATTATGCACATGTGATTAATTACAGTCACAGGACTTTTTATTAACCAGGGAAAATGAACTTATGGTCTCCAGTTTGGGCCCCACTATAACCTTTAGGTCAGAAAGGCCCCAAACTCATCTTTCGAGGACCAGCCACCCTGTATGCGGGAACCACACTAATGCCTAGAGAGTGCCCTCCTTCATCGGTCCCTGACGGACGCGCTTGCCTGGCTGGATACGGCAGGCCCTTGATGCCCTGAGCCCAGTGGAGCTGCCGGGGTGTTGTTCACAGAGAAGAAGTAACCACGGATTGGGAGTTGTGGTGAAGGATCACACCGCTCTTGTGTTTTATCCTCTCTGTTTTCATAAAACCAACTCCAAAAAATAAAATAAAAGTAAATAAAAAATAAAGTTAAAAAAAAAAAGACCAACTGCAGGGGCAGTCAGGGGCGCTTCACGTCCCTCAGGTACCCCTTGTATTTGGTTGTGCTGCTTCCTGTCTCCCACGGCAGCATAAGGAAAGGGGCAGAATTGGGGCACTTTCATTACTTTTGTGATTTTGCATAATCTTTTCCATTTTTATTTTCCTTTTTTGTTAGAGGTGTCCACAAAGCCATTTCCCTGGGGCGTTATAAAAATTAGTAAGACACTCTTAACTTCTTAGCCCACTTCTTTAGGGTAGCTTAATAAAATTTCAGATCAAAGCCAGGAAATGACTGGCCTGTCATTTGGGGGGAAAAAAGAGTCTGTTCATGCTGGTTAGACTAACAGAAGCACCAGAATCAATTCAATGATTTGATGACTCGTCTAATATTTGCTGAGTATTCATCAGGCCTGAGGAGGGATTGTTGACTCTGTCATAGATACAGACACAAAAGCGAGTATCTGCTCTTAGCAATTTGCCCAAGGTCATTTGGACAATCTTGGGTAATGCTAAGGGCAGAATTCATGGCTTTGGGATTGTGTTTTGTGCCTCCCCTCTTCTGCTGCCCAGAAAAATGAGTAATTGAAAAAACAAAAAATGGGCCTTGATTCAACTAAAACATATGCTTCCTTTTATGCTTTGATTAAGAATATTAATAACAGGAAAAATGTGTCCTTTCAATCAGTATTGCCCCGACAGTGATGAAGCAGTCATTGTCACTCTCATCAAATCCGAGCACTTCCTGGCCCAGAACCGAGTTCCTTTTTAGTGCTTTCTCCCCAGCTGAGAGGAGACCCAAACTCTCAAGGACATTACCTCTCTTTGAAGGGCTTCAGCCTCAAAGGCTACATTTCCTTTGCATGGATTTTGGGCCACAAATTCAAAGGCCACCTGTGGGAAAAAAAAAACTTTTCAGGGAACCAGCAGATGTTTGCTTAAACAGATTTCACTGTAGGAAAGCCCTACTAATTTGGATCCTACTAATTTAGAGATGAAAGTGATTCACAGACAGCATATGTGGTTCATATGGAGGAGGATGTTCTAACTGTTTTTTCCGGTGTAAATTTTCAGGATCTTACAAATAAAGGTAATCTATGGCTTCAAGTCTGCAAAAGATTATTATAGCTTGCTTCCGGTTTCTAGGACTGTTGGTTAATATTACAAAGGTGCCTCTGATTACAGTATTAATATGATCTGACGCACCTGTAATGTTTTACAGTTTTACAGAGTGTTACACATGAATATTTCGTGCTGTACTCAGCGTCGTCTTTTCCATGAGCCGCAGCTTGAGACTATTATGCCCGTTTTGCAGATGAGGAATTGAAGGCTCAGAAAGGATTAGTAATTTGTCTAATGTCATAATACTTTATGTTAATTCCTTTTTAATGGAATTTATAGCCCACTTCTTGATGGACAGGATTTGAAGCAGAACGGAACGTGAGAGTGGAGCCAGGATGAGAACCCTAACATCCGAGTTGCCTAACTCAGCACTCGGCTCTTGCCTCCCTGTGTAGCGTGTGAGGGAGGTCTCTGGGAAGCACGCACTGCCTCGTACCAAATTCCAATTCATTTATAGGGTCACATAAATCCAAACTTTTCAGCAAACCATACTGGGTTCCTTCCATCATATTCAGTTTGTTTTCTTCCACAACCTTTCTGAAACAGAAAGGAACTTTAGAAGTGTGGTTGCGGAAAGGGAATCGGGCTCATTAACACATGGAATGTAATTATGCACAAATGTATTCATTACAGTATTTCAGCTGTTCGAATGATACAGACACAGCTAATTCCAAGGCATAAAGAAACAATTACCCTCAAAATATAAATACAAATATTAATCACATGGTTCAGTTAACAAGAACCGTATTTCTTGGTTAGAGTTTGAGTTATGTTTGAATGTTTGAATCAAAATGTTTGAGCTGGGTTTTGTTGGGTTTTTGGTTTTTGTTTTTTGGGGTTTTTTTTTGGGTCCATTGATATGACACAGCAAGCCATCTTGCAATGTTTTAAGCCACCTGTTGGATTTTGGTGTTTGAAATGTTTTCTTATTAAAAATGACTTTGGGAGAGAGTTCTATGTAGCGCTGGCCTATAGACTCCTAGGGTTCAGAGAGAGAAATGAATGGTGGGAGAAGAGGCTTAGTGTTTCTTGGTACTCTTTGATGCCAGTTAGGGACAGAGTGCCAAAAGGCAATTAAGAAGTTGGGTATATGGGCGCCTGGGTGGTTCAGTGGGTTAAGCCTCTGCCTTCGGCTCAGGTCATGATCTCAGGGTCCTGGGATCAAGCCCCACATCGGGCTCTCTGCTCAGCGGGGAGCCTGCTTCCTAACTCTCTCTCTGCCTACTTGTGATCTCTGTCAAATAAATAAAACCTTTAAAAAATTTTTTTAAAAATAAAAAAAAAAAAAAAGAAGAAGAAGTTGGTATAGGGGCACCTGTGGGACTCAGTGGGTTAAGCCTCTGCCTTTGGCTCAGGTCATCGTCTCAGGGACCTGAGTTCAAGCCCCACAACAGGCTATCTGCTCAGCAGGGAGCCTGCTTCCTGGTCTCTCTGCCTGCCTCTCTGCCCACTTGTGATCTTTATCAAATAAGTAAATATAATCTTTAAAAAAAAAAAAAAAGTTTGGGTATATGTAAAGTATAGGTGAAGAGTTGAGGCTGGAGAGGTCTGTAAGGGGCCAGGTCATAAAGTCTTATGATCAGGTCTTAACTTGATCATGTGGGTGGTGCAGAGTCAGTGAAGGGTTCATATTTTAGACAGACCCTTTGGTGGCTCTGTGAAGGACAGATTGGAGTGAGGCAGGTTTGGAAGCAGGGAGACCTGTTAGAAGGCTATATCGTGGTCGAACTGGTAAGAGGTTCTGGGGTCGCACTTCAGGCATTGTTCAGTTGGATGGGAGGAGACCAACTTGAAAATATCCAGGATGTAAAAGTTGAATATAAATGGTGCTATACTTTGCATATCCCTCCCCACTTTTTGGCTTGTGCTTTTAGACATTGACATTTTTTCCCCACTCAGCATTGATTTTGAGATGTATTATGTTGTATGTGTAGATGTACGTTGATCTAAATTGTTATGTGGTGGACATTGATGAGTAAACCTAATTTACTGATCCATCCCCCCTTTAAGGAAGAGGTAGGTTTAGTTCCTCCTTTTTCCTCCTATCATAAACAGTGCTTTACTGAAAATCTTTTTATATGAGTCCTTGTGTACATGTGCAAAAGCTTTCTCCGCTTAAGGTTGATTTCTACTAGCAGAATTGTGGCTATATCCCGGAATATAAAGAACTTTTGAGTATATGAGAAAAAGACAGCAAAAAAAGTGGGTACAAAGGGCATGCATAACAGGTACATTATAGAAGAGAACGTGAGAATGGTCAGTAAATACAAAAAGATGTTCAATCTCACTGATACTCAAGAAAAAGAAAAATTAAAAGCCTCACCAACATACCATTTCAAACCCATAAGGTTGACAGGATTTCTAAATAGGAGAGCAGCATTTGAGTTCATGTGCTGGTGGAAAAGGACTATGAACTGGCATGACCTCTGTAGAGTGATGGATGCAGTAAGAACCCATCAGAAGAGGGGATACCCCATCTCCGAGTCCCTGAAATCCCACTTCTAGCTCTGGTTCTAGTTCCTCTGGCTACTCCAGAGGAACTCCCATACAGCTGTCATTTTTACTGAAAACCATCAAAAGAGATCGTCCCACTTCATTTTATAAAGTACTGAACAATATTTCCTGAAAAGGAGGGACTGGATTATTTAAATGTCTCTTTGTTGGTAGATCTGTACGTTTGTTTTTCTTCCTATTATTTAAATGAATGCAGCGTACATCTTTGCATATGCCTCTTTGGGCACATATAAACAGTCTTTCTCTAGGATGAATACCAAGAAATGGCATAACTGGGCCAAAGGGTAAGAACCTTTAAAATTTAAATAATGCCAAATGAAAGAAGCCAGACACAAAAGGCTGCCTGTTGTGTGATTCCACTTCTATAAAATGTCCAGAATAGGCAAATCTATAGAGACAGAAAGTCGATTTACTGGTTGCCAGGGGCTGGAAGGAGGAGAAAATCAGGACTTAACTGCTAATGGGTATGGGATTTCTTTTTGGGGTGATAGAAATATTCTGTAATTAGAGTGGTGATGGTTGTACAACATTTTGAATATCCTAAAACCCACTGAATTGTTTGCTTAAAATGGTGAATTTTGTGTATTTATCAGAATGAAAAACATTAAATATGTATGGCCAAATTGTCCTCGAAAAGTTTTATCCTAATTTAACCTTTAACAACAGCATGTGAGAATACCTGTTTTTCTACATCCTCATCAACAGTGGATACTATCAGTCTTTCAAAATTTTTGCTAATCTGACAGGTTTTTTTTTTAAGTATTTATTTCCTGATAACCGTGTGAGCTGAGAACCTTTTCACAGATTTACTGGTGATTGTATTTCTTTCCTCTGTGCATCAAGTTTTTGCACCCATTTTTATACTGTATTGTTTATCTTTTTCTAATTGATTTGTAGGAGTGCCATATAGTATGGGTGTTAACCTTTTGTCTTTTCTTACATGTATCAGACTTGTCAATATTTTTGTGTTTTGAGTGATTTTAGAGTGGTTTCACCAGCCGTTTTGTTATACACATGCCCTGTATTTTGTTCTGGTATTTTTATGGATTTTCATTTATAGGTTTGGACCTTTAATCCACCTGGAATTTAGTAGACTGGTGCGTGGGTAGGAATCTGACTATTTACTCTGTGTATGTATTGATCAAATCTTAAAAGATTTGTGAAATCCTGTTCAGAGCATTTGGTCTGATATTTCACGTATTTGGCAGAGGATAGTATTTCATAACCAGAAAGAGCATCTGTTTAACCTAAGAATTGACTTCAAGAGTCCTTTAAATGGTGAACTCCCTTCTTGAATTTAAATTCAATTGGTTTGTATCAGGGGTGGATCCAGGTTTTGTGGTGCCTGACATTGATAGAACTTAGGGGTCTTCTTTTCAATGTAAGAATACCAAATTGTGAATATAAAATTAGGGTCAAGCCCACACAGATACAGAGACCTCACACCCAAACTTCATTAGTTTCAAAGTAAGTTCACTCCTGGTTATAGGGTGCCTGGGTGGCACAGTCGTGTCTACCTTCCGCTTAGGTCATGATCCCAGGGTTCTGGGATCAAGCCCCATGTTGGGCTCCCTGCTCAGCAGGGAGTCTGCTTCTCCCTCTTCCACTCCTCCGCTTGTTTCCCTCTCTCACTGTGTCTCTCTCTGTCAAATAAATAAATAAAATATTTTAAGAAATATAAATAAATAAATAAATAAATAAATTCACTCCTGGTTATGGTATCAGAATGTATCTGTACAGCGAGGATGAGGAACAGCCATCTCTGTCTATGGAGTGGTATGACTTTCTTTTATATTAACCAACTGCCACCACTTAAGGATTTTCTCCTTCTTTTATTTTTTAAAGAGACATTTGAGAGTAGACACAAGCATCAAGGTGGCTTTAAAGTTTTAAGTGGAGTTAGTCCAGTGGCAGAAGTTCTTTAAGCAGGGTCTTTGCTGCCTCCTCATTGCTCAGATGTGCATCATTTGATCACTGAAGTAGCTGGGAGCTCAGTATGATAATGTGGGTCATTAATCTCATAAGCCTTTGAAACCTGAATTTACAGCTTTAACTTTGCATATCTGCTTACTTCTGCATTTAGAGTTTGGTCAGCACCATTAAGAGGTTTGCAAATGTGACTAACAAGGGCTTGCGTTAGCATCCTACCCCTTCAGAAATCAGAGAAGCAAACAGTGACCAATGTCATAAATAATGCAGAGGGTAACGCTAGTACATTTACATGAGCCAGGCAGTATGGAAAATGCTTCTCCAGATCATCTTCATCCTCGTTACCCTCTTACGAGGCAGCCACGCTTATGACCCTGGCTTTCCAGATGAGAAAGCTGAGGTTGAGAGAGAGGAATCCTTACTTAAGGCCTCAGAGGGATACCAGAGCATCTCCCCATTCAAAATCCGCTAAGACTGATGCTCTTACGTGATGGATGAGGAAACAGACTCAGAGGTAATACAATCTGAGTTTTTGTCTTTTGGTATCAGGTTGTATCGAGTGTTGTGTCAAGCATATTTTCACAATTTTAATTTAATAATCGGTATTATTTCATTTAATCCCCCCAGAGTCCTATAAGACAAATACTGTTATTATCCCCCATTTAACAGATGAGAAAACCGAGACACAAAAATTTCCAAGGTCCCAGCTGAAAAGTGGAAAAGCTGGGACTGAACTTTTCGCAGCCTGCCTCCAGAGTCAGGCTCCTACCTGAGAGAGTGCCCTTAAAACTCCATCTAGTTACTTAACTCATTACATCCCTCAGGCCTTTGGGAAATCAAGAGAGACCAGGTTCCTTCAGGTTTTTTTAAATGACGTGCCTAGACAGGGGTACAGAAACTGGCATATTTTAAATATTTAAGTTTGGTGAATTAATTGGTTTAACACAAAAAATGATGCAGTACAGTTCTGCTATTTGAAAGATAATGATGACATTTTTTTTTAAAGATTTTTATTTATTTATTTGACAAACAGAGATCAGGCAGAGAGAGAGGAGGAAGCAGGCTCCCCAAGAAGCAGAGAGCCCAATGCGGGGCTCGATTCCAGGATCCGGAGATCACAACCCGAGCCGAAGGCAGAGGCTTAACCCACTGAGCCACGCCGGCGCCCCCCCCCCCCATAGATTCTTTTTTTGTTTTTTTGTTTTTTTTTTTTCAAAGATTTTATTTATTTGTCAGAGAGAGTGAGCGAGAGCGAGCACAGGCAGACAGAGTGGAAGGCAGAGTCAGACGGAGAAGCAGGCTCCCTGCGGAGCAAGGAGCCCGATATGGGACTCGATCCCAGGACGCTGGGATCATGACCTGAGCCGAAGGCAGCTGCCCAACCAACTGAGCCACCCAGGCGTCCCACCCACCATAGATTCTTAAAAAACATTAAATTTACAGTGCTTTTTTAGCAGGGTGGTATGGGAATGATGAGGGAGCAGGAGGCTGGCTGAGGACAAAGCAAGAGCTGGCGCCTTGCACCCCCCCCTTCATCCGCTCCCCTCCATAGGTGTAGCATTCCTTAGGCACCCCTGACTGCCATAAAATGATAAATAGTTAACTTGCTGAGATCACAATCCTACAAGACAGGAGTCTCCCTTGGTTTGCAAATGTCCTTGAGATTTACAAACAAAGAAGTTACCTTATCAATAGCCCAAATTCCAAAGACACAGAACTCAGTTTCTCAAGCCTAATGTCACCCTCCCCTCCATAAAAACCGAAGGAGGCGGAGGTAGAAGGAAAAGTAAATAAAGTTAAATTTCTTCTAAACCTAAATCTCATTAACAAGGATGCTTGATGGCAGGAATGTAACATTCCACCAGGAGACTCTCAATTGTCTTTACTTAATAGTAACTAAGCCTTCAATATCCTGATAGTATTCTTTGCCCCAATAACCCTTTGTCCTCACCTACCCAACTCCTGCGTATATAACCAACCACCCCTCACAACCCGGGGCAGCCGCATCTCTGCCTGCCCACGGGCCCTGTCCCCGTGCTCTAATAAATCACCTTTTGCACCAACGACGTCTTAAGAATTCTTTCTTTAGTCGTCGGCTCCGAACCTCCTCACCCCACCCAACCTGACTTAGGTTCTGGGACTTCATCAGGAATGAGGCACAGTTTAAAGTTGCTGATAAACATTGTTCTATCCCAAGAGATAAGCTTTGATTTTACATTTATATGTTTATAATTTCTTCTAAAAAATGGCTTTATTTTAGGGGGCGCCTGGGAAGCTAAGTCAGTTAAGTGTCTGACTCTTGATTTTGGCTCTGGTTGTGGTCTCAGGGTTGTGAGACTGAGCTCGGTGTTGGGCTCAGCGCTGGGTATGCAGTCTGCCTAAGATTCCCTGCTCCCCCACTCCTCACTGCAAGCTCATGCACACACACTCTCTCTCTCTGAAAAAAAAGAAAGAGCTAAAGATCCCTTCATTTTTATTATTTCCTGGTCAGACTTAAGTTTTCTAGGAAAGAGAGGATATTTTTTCTTAAATCAGAAAGCAAATTTCCAAGTTATTATCCCTAAATGGTGGGTACCTTCAAATACAGGGCCCATTTCTGGATCCGGTAGTGACTTGCTCTGCAGCTTTGGGAAAATCAGTTAACCTTTGACTCATTAAACCTTTGACTCCTTTCTTTGTCTTTGCAATGGGAATGACAACGTTGGCATCAGATTTCTCCAAAGCTTTTTTCAGAGCCTGAATGAAAGGTATTAAAACTATTGCCTGCGTTATTACCAACTCCCAACCTAGCAATTGGCTCCAATTACCAGCCACTTAGAAGGATTTGTAGGTAAGACTCTTATCACACATTGCTAATTACAACTTTCACAGTTGTGTTTTGTTATTTCCTTTCAAAAGCTAATGTTTTGGCAGTGACTGCTTTCTTTGTGGGTTAGAAAACAGCTACATTTCCATACAAATGTCACGGGAGCACATCACCCATCCATCCCTCTTGGGATTATGCAACGCTGTTCATAGATATAATCAGCTTTGTATTTTCATTCAAGGATAACAAACTAGCAAGGTTGAAATCTTGATTTGTCATCGGAACTGAATAGTAATGGAATTGCTCCCCAAGCCAGGAGGGGATAAGACATAGTCAAGCTCTTTTCAGAAATGGCAGTTGTCTCGAGAATCTCTATCGCTTGCCCTCCCTTTCTTCTCCTTCCAGTACGGTGACTACGACCCCTCTGTTCACAAGCGTGGATTTTTGGCCCAAGAGGAATTGCTTCCAAAAAGGGTAAGAGATCAATCCCCTGTTTGGGAAAGCACAGCAGAGATGTGGTCTATGAAAAAGCTGACTGAGGGACTTGAAGGAATATTGGAAGTACACGGCGAAATCATTTAAATAAATATTTTGTAATCAGTCTTGAGTAAAGAATGTAGAGTCTCTGTTCAGAATATTAAAAAGCAAAGGTTCATGGAGTCCGTTTGCAGTTGCCAGAGCTAGCAGGGCCTTGAATGTGATTCCTGGGGAAGAGGGCAGCAGCTTATCTTCTGCCCAGAGAGCTGAGCTGTTTGCAGAGGGGCGGGGGGGTTAAGATGAATTGGGGGATATTGTAGTTTTTAATCCTTGGTGCTGTTCATCTTGTTCATTAGCCGCAGAAGCAGGCCTTCCCACCCTTTGACTCCTCTTGATTTTATAGTCCCACTCATCTGTCTTGTGTAATGAAGCCCTGCTTCTCACCTCTCCCTGACTTTCCCTGGTCCTTTGATGGCTTTCCTGCGGGAGGAAGCAGCAGCACACTCCACTTGGCTGAGCTCCTCCCTCTGGGACATGCAGCCTGGGCAAGAGGGGCCTCAGCTGGGTGAGGGTTGCACCTAGGCCCAAGGAAGGGTACACCCTTCTAAGTTGTGACTCATATTGAATGGCGCTTGTTTACACGCCCACCCCTGCAATGTGACTGGCTCTTCCTGTATGTGGCTTTGTAATAAATAGCTTTGCTGTTCTGTAAAAATGATGCATAATTATAAAAATGGCAAACAATACCCAAACTTTTTTGTGTGTGGGTTTTTTATTTTGCTCTATTTTTTGGTAGGTAATAAATCTGTATCAAATGACTCCAGAAATGTGGGAGGAGAGAATTACAGCCTGGTATGCAGAGCACCGAGGACGAGCCAGGTGAGGCTGCTTCATTATCGGTTTACAGTTCCATATGGGCTTTTTTTTTTCTCCAAAGAACTACAAAATTAGGACATGCTTGTTGAACAAAAGGCAGTACCTGAGGTAGTTAGAAGGAAAAGGGAGAGCTGGGAGTAGCTCTCTCTTCAGTTTTGTGTGTGTCCTCCCTCAAGCGCATATGGGGTAAGATAGGCAGGAGCACAGCCTGTCCAGATGTACAGCCCCACTGCTTCCACTGGTGACTCAGTTTCATGTTAAGAATTAGAGTGTATGGATATCCCATAGCTTTTGTGTCTATTCCTCTACTGATGACATTTGCAGTAGCTATAGATTGTTGCTTCCTGCAGTATACAATCTAATATTGTTATATAATTAGATGAGTAGTTCTGAGGATACATTCTTTACAAGACTTGCTGAGTCAAAGGATGTGAGCATTTTGTGTTGACAGGTGCCACTAAATCGCCCTTGGTAAAGGTCATACTTATCTACCTCTACCAGCAGTGTATGTGCGTGTCTTCCCCCCTCCCCTGTTTCTCTTCCCAACACTCATTTTTATCAATCTAATTTTTGTAATCTAAAAAATGTATCTTAAGTATTTGTTAGCATTTCCCTGATCACTGTAGGAATTGATCATCTTTTCATTAGCCTTTAAAATACTTTCCTCTTCTTCAAATCAACTTCCTAGTATGTATAGGGAAAAGTGGACAATACATAAACATACCACTCAGTGAATTTCACAAAGTGAAAACACTGTGTAACACCAGGTGACAAGATAGCATGTGACACCGCCCCCCACCCGCCACCAGCCATAACTCCACATCCTTCCTCCCCAAAGCTAACCACTCTTCTGATCCCTAACTCCACAGAGTAGTGGTACCTGTTTTAAGCTTTACATGAATGCAGGGGGACAGCCTCTATTTTTTGTGTCTCACTTTTACTCATCATATTGTGAGATTCGGGTTTGTAGTATGTAACAGCAGTGAAATGTTCATTTTCATTGCTGTGCAGAACTCCACTCCATGAATTGTCCACTCCACTGTTGATGGACCTTGAGGGTGTCAGGCTGTCTCTTGGTTTTTGCTATTATAAATAGCAGCAAACAGTTTTTCAGAGTAATTGTACCAATTAACATTAGCAGTGTGTGTGATTTCTAGTTGCTCCACATGCTTGCCAATACTGTGTGTTCTCTCTCAGGTTGAATTTTTTAAAAAATTCATTTGAGAGCATTTTGAGACTGGAGAGAGAGAAGAGCAAGGTCATCAGGAGATCCAGTTAAAATATTTCAAGAGTGTATCTATTTGGGAGTTTTCTGCAAGTCATTGCTGCTTTAAGAGCTTACTTTAAATTTGACTCACAGCTTACAAGTAGGTGATGTGGCTTGAGTTTTACAGCCCAGATAGCTCTTGGCCTGACCTCTGACAGCACCCAAAGAAATGAAATCAGGAAGGTAGCTCTCAGGTAGCCTGCAGAGAGAATTGTTTCAATACCAAAACCTAGGTGAAGAAAGTTCACGATCAGATAAAGCAACAACCTAAATCACATCTGCATGTACAAATCCATTCCGGGGAAGAACATAACACCACGTGCTTTTCTTGAATCCTTGAGCCGGGTGTCATTATTTACCAAGGGCAAAGCGTGAAATTGAAGCCAAGAGACGCTGTAATGAATCTGTTCTCTGGCTTTTATGGGGATGGGAAATTCTGCTTGACCTCAGTGTATTTCATAGACTCAGGGCTCAGAAGAGCCGTGTTGGTGTCTGCATTGGCTGGCATGTTCCGGCGTGCAGGTTGGCGTGCCCCCGCCCTCTGTTTTCTCACTTAGCTCTGGTGACACTGTCTTTCGTTCTTCTCTCAGGGACGAAGCTGAAATGGAATATTTGAAGATAGCTCAAGACCTGGAGATGTACGGTGTGAACTACTTTGCAATCCGGGTGTGTTGAAGCCCCTTGGAGTTCCCTGTGTAGAAACAGAGACTGAATCAGAGGCAGACAGCTAAAGTGGGTTATTTCCTTATTCCAGAGTGACACTCTTTAATGGTTCAGTGGAGGACAAGAGAAGAGGAAGGGGAGAGGGTCTTACAGCCTCATTTTCTATTTTTGGACTTTAATTAGATCCTTGATAATTAAGTGTCGTTTGAGCCCCCAGGGGGACTTGGGCCTGTCCAGTGCTCAGCAGAAACCTGTTTGAATGCTCTGAGTGTAATGTTTGATTATTTCTGGCTCTGTGAGATCTGGCCCACAGGGAGCACCTGTAAATACTTTCTTCCTCCAGGGCACAAGGCGAGTAAAGCTGCTTTTATAGATTACTGATTTGTGGGTGGGACTCTTATTCTCACTAGCAGGCTAATTGGTTTTCTATTCCGACCATTAATGGTCCCACTGTCCTCTGGGAGCCCACTGCTTCCGTACCAGAGGCTTCGGTTTTCAGTCCTGGCTGGGTGGGCCCCTTCAGCATCTTTCTCCCAAGGTTCTGCTGCTAGATGCAGGACCTACAAGCTCCCTCTAAAGGAATTCAGGCCATTGGCTCAGCCATTTCTTTGCTGGTTCCAGACTGCAGATAAGTAGATGTTGAACAATTGCCCATAGTGGCTGGCCTGCTTCCCTCCCCGCCCCTTCCTTTTTTCCTTCTTTTTTTTTAGGGTGGGGAGGTGGGTGGGAGAGGGAGAGAGAATCTTAAGCAGACTCCATGACCAATGCAGAGACATGGGGTGGGGGTTGGGATGGGGTGGGGGTAGGGTGGTGGTCCTCAATCTCAGGACCCAGAGATCATGACCTGAGCCAAAATCAGAAGTCAGATGCTTAACCAGCTGAGCCACCCAGGTGCCCCTGTGGTCCACCTTTCTCACCATAGTTATGGTTTGCTTTCCTTTTTTGGGTTGCAGAAATTTTGTATGAGGGGCACCTGGGTGGCAAAGTGGGTTAAGCATCTGCCTTCAGCTTAACTCATGATCTTAGGGTCCTGGAATTGAGCCCTCTATTGGGCTCCCTGCTCAGTCGGGAGCCTACTTCTCCCTCTGCCTGCTGCTCCCCCTGCTTGTGCTCTCTCTGTCAAATAAATAAATAAAATCTTAAAAAAAAATTTGTATGAAATTTGAGTAAATTGTAATACATTTTAAATAATAGCTTTCTACCTCATTTGTCTTTTTTTTTTTTTTTTTAAGATTTATTTATTTATTTATTCGACAGCAGTGATCACAAGTAGGCAGAGAGGCAGGCAGAGAGAGAAGAGGAAGCAGGCTCCCTGCTGAACAGAGAGCTGGATGTGGGTCTTGATCCCAGGACTCTGGGATCATGACCCAAGCAAAAGGCAGAGGCTTTAACCCACTGAGCCACCCAGGCGCCCCTGATTTGTTTTCTAAATATAGACTTTTAAAAAACGGATTAGTTTGTATAAAATTACACTGGTAAGTTTTGTTATTTCACATAGTAAACAAGCGCCTAAAAGATTTTCGATAATAATGCAAAAGGTTATTTTCTTAAGTTTTACTAATTTCTATTTGCTAATTGTCTGGTTTGTTTAAGGGCAGGCTAGTTTAACACATTTCTGTGGTTTTGGCAACATAACTCCTCTTGGCCCATATGTCCACCATCTAGATTTTAGAAAAGTAGTGTTTTACAGCCCTTAAAAAACAGTGTATTAGGAAATATTTCTCAGTAGTCAGACTAAAATACACAATTGTGTGTGTGTTTTGTGTTACACAGTAGACATAGCTGGTAGATATTTTAGTATCTTTTGTGTTCAAGTTCCTGTGATTTCACATCAACTAAGGAACTTAAGTGCTTAAAACAATTGAAGAGACTGCTTGAACTTTGCCTCTCTGTTTATTCTGTAGAAGTGTTGGGGGTCATGATAGGAATCAAAGGGTAGAACCCTTTTTTTTTTTTTTTAAATAATTTAAACCAGACACAAACGTAATGAAATATCTCCTTTTCCAAAATGTACCGTAGCACTTAAAAGTACAAAGCCTCACTTATGTAAATGCAGTATTTTTAAGAGCTTTGCAGACTAAGAGGAATCTCTTTTAGGGTTTGGTAACAGCACCTGACTTAAGGAGTGTTAGAAGGACTAAAAGATGTATCTTGGAGCGCTCACTTGTCCACCTGACCTCTGCTCTTCGATTGGTCCTTCTCATCACAGTCTGAGCATCTTCTTGGTTTGCAGACCTGTTTTGCTGTCCTTGAAACTGGTTCAATGTCCTAGTTGTCAGCAACGGGTCAGGCGCTTTAGGTCATTGTGCAGAGAGCTTCCTTCCACCACAACACAAGGGACACACTACACAGCATAGGTGACTGGGCCTCCAGCCTAAGGAGGTAGCCTCCAGGCCCACAGCTGGGTCAGTGACCTGAGGGTGAAGGGCACTTGGCCTCTGTCTACTCTGACTGCCGACCAATGTATATGCCAGCAGTTAAATTTTCATAGAGCTTTATTGAGGTATAATTTATTTTTTAAAGATTTATTTATTTATTAGAGAGAGAGCATGGTGGGAGGAGCAGAGGGAGAGGGAGACTATCTCAAGCAGACTCCCCACTGAGCACAGAGCCCTACCTGTGGCTTGATCCCAGGACCCTGAGATCATGAGCTGAGCCAAAACCAAGGGTCGGATGCTTAACTGACTGAGCCACTCAGGCACCCCAAGGTATCATTTATATACAATTCATTTTTTTAATTTTTTTCCAACATCCTATTATAAATAATTTCAAACATATAAGAAAGTTGAATTTTACAGTGGATACCCATATATACCCACTTCTGAGTTCTTTAACATTTTACTATATTTGCTTTATCACACTGAGAATACATTTTAACATAAAACCATTTGATCCCAGCACTTTGATCCCAATTTTTTTTCTGGTGGGGCACCTGGGTGGCTCAGTTGGTTAGACATCCGACTCTTTTTTTTTTTTTCCCCAAAGATTTTATTTGTTTATTTGACAGACAGAGATCCAAGTAGGCAGAGAGGCAGGCAGAGAGAGAGAAGGAAGCAGGTTTCCCACTGAGCAGAGAACCTGATGCGGGGCTCGATCCCAGGACCCTGAGATCATGACCTGAACTGAAGGCAGAGGCATTAACCCACTGAGCCACCCGGGCACCCCGAGACTTCTGACTCTTGATCTCAGCTCAGGTCTTGATCTCAGGGTCATGAATTCAAGCCCCATGTTGGGCTCCACTTCGGGCATAGAGCATACTTTAAAATAAAAAAATAAAAAAAAAAGAATTTTCTTTCTGGTAGTACAATATTTTCTTTTAATGTAAGAGAGATTCAATCCTAAGGTCTTTATTCTACATCTATGATAACCTGGTTTTAATAGTCTCCCCCGCGTATGTCTGAAACTGTGAATAGTACCAAACCCTATATATACTATGGCTTTTTTTCTTATATATGCATACCTGTGATAAGTTTAATTTATAAATTAGGCACAATGTAAGAAATTAACAATAACAATAAAAAATAGTTATAACAGTGTACCCTAATAAAAGTTATGTGAACGCGTTCTCTCTCTCTTAAAACATCTTACTGTAGTACTCACCCTTCTTAAGATGATGTGAGATGATAAAGTGTCTACGTGATGAGATGAAGTGAGATGACTGATTTAGGTGTTACAGTGCAGCATTAAGCTACTACTGACCTGACAGTAACTCAGAAGGAGAATCATCTGCCTCCAGACCTTGTAACCAAAACCGTAGAAAGCCAAACCACAGATAAGGGGGCTGGGGACGACCACTGTGTTTAACTGGAGGTAACAGTGCTTAGGTTGCGACTAAAGCCATTGAGCCAGTAACAGAAGCCCCCCGTGATCCCTCTCTGGGACACGAGTCATGAGAATGGTATTTTGTCTCTGCCTGCCCCAGTTTCAGGAAGCTGGAGGCCCCCTGGGTTACACAGCAGCTGTGACTTTTGTTGGGACCTCTTGGAACTCGTCACATATAATAGTGTGTGCCAGGTTCTTTGGGAAGTTGAATAAAATCTCAGACATCCGCTGGAGCTGATGGTAGCTGCTCTTGATTGAATCTACAGAATAAAAAGGGCACCGAGTTGCTGCTTGGAGTGGATGCTCTGGGGCTTCACATCTATGACCCTGAGAACAGGCTGACCCCCAAGATCTCCTTCCCGTGGAATGAAATCCGAAACATCTCGTACAGCGACAAGGAGGTAGGACGTGCTTTGCATGCAGACCCACCAGCAGTGCCGCTCTCGGGCTTTTCCCATCTCTCCTCGCTGTAGCGGTCCCCAGCCAGACTGCTCCTTGTTACCAGTAAAATCCTTTAATCCCCAGGCTTTGGGTTTGGGGTTGTTGTTTTCTGTTTAGAGAATGGTATCAGCATCTTTTATTCAACTGGCATCACTAAACCCCTCCTGCTGACTAACAAGAGGCTGGGGAGCTCAGCTTGTCCAGAAGAACCTCCAAAGAATAGTGAACAAACCAGAAAGTAACTTTTTCTTGTTACTTGCCTTGCTATTTCTAGTGAGAAATTCGCTATGTGCATTTAAGTGTGGGGGACATTAAGTCCTCTTTCAGTGTCCAGTGCTTGATACATGTGGGGATATCTATCTATCTAATCTATCTATCTATCCACCTGTCTATCTCTGTGTGTCGCAGCAATGGTACAAATAAGGCTATCAGAACTACTTGTGAAAATCTGAGAATAATTCAGTTTGAATAACTTGGCTGTACATGCTAAGTTAGAAGTCAGATATTTCAATGCAGAATGGTGACCTTTCCCAAACACTGTCATCTTATGTTCAGTTCTTCACTCGTTTGTTCTTGGTTAATTTTCAAGGAATTATCAAGCATCTGCTTTGTGTTAGGTTTTATAACAAAGATATAGGAAATCCAGTCTCAGCCCCCAGGGACGTTAGAGTCAAGCAAGGCCCTGACTGATGGTGCAGGTGATGGTGACCCAGTACATTTCTGTTTTACCACTCACGGGTGCTCTCACCCCAACTCTGATTCCTTCTCCTAAAAACATGCAGCAAGATTAGGGGCCTGATACAGGGAGCGGAGCTGCAGAGGAATCAGGCAAGCTGTGATCTGTGAAGGGACTAGCAGGGGCTGAGCTCCATGTTCCCTGAAGTCCTGGCCCCGGGGTGGGGTGGGGGGCTTTGGTGGTGGGGGTGCAGAGCATGAGTCCTGAGAACACAGGGAACTGGGCAGAAGGCAGCGGGCCCGGATGGTGCTCAGTGACGTATTGGCACCCGCAGAGCTGGGAAGCCAAATGTGGAGTGAGGAATGGTGACGGCTTGTGTGGAGCCCCCACTGGAACAGATTTCCTGTTTTCCCTTCCCTAATAGTAACTCGAGAAAGGGAACCCCAGGCCCCTGGTTTCCAGTAATGTGGTTGAGATCTCCTCAGCCATGCTTGATGAGACAGATCGAGCTGCGTAATTCAAAACATGCTGGCTCTCGAATTTTCTGTAAGTAGCCCAGAAGAGCAGCACTTAGGTGTTTCTTTTTTAAAGTACTTCAGTTGAACGATCCCCGTGACTTAAAGCAGTAGGTATGCTATGGTGTGGTAGTTTTTTATCTCTAATTTCATAAAGTCTGTTTACTGCATATCCACACATTTGTGTGCTAAAGGCTCCCAAGACACTCGTTTTTCACAGAATCCAAGGCTTAAAGTCTCCCCTAGTACAGCCTGACACAATAAACCCTAATACACCCTCTCCAGGGGCAGGGTGCCATCATGTTCCATCACGTCAATAACTCGGGCAGTAAGAGGACCTCAAGCTGACTTGACATAATAGGAAGTAGTCTTAGTAGTTATGCATGACAGCTGTGCTGTCAAAACAGAAATGTTGGTTTATTTTAAGTGATCCATTGATTCTTTGTGCACGTCCGGACCTAGCACATAGCCTGTGGTTTCCCCACTACTTGTGGTTTCCCACTGACAGCTCCGGGGTTTGACTTCAAAGCCAAAAATAAGCTCACGAAATTTACAAATAACCTACATGAAAGCAATAGTGCTTCCAAGTTGGCTTGACCAAAAGCTAACCGAAGGATCATTTTCCTCCATGTGCTGACTCCTCCCCAGACAAAATAACATGCAAAAGACATACCCAAGAATTTATCTTCACAGACGTATTTATCTGCTTAGCACATCTTTCTTGGGAATAGGTACTCATTTTTCTCAGTGCATCTTTGCAACTGAGGATCCGACTGGTCTGATCAGGAATGGTTGAGAACAGCGGTTGCCATTTGTTCTTCGTATGCTTCTGTGCCTAGCGGTCTGGTCCTGGGATCTCCTACTTGGCTACCACTCTGTCCTTACTCAGCTTTCTCTCCCCTTTGATTTCAGGACCAGTTTCCCTCTTCTACCACAGTCTGTTCTTCACACTTTATTCCTTTTATTAATAGCTTTTAGCTGAGAATCCCCATGTTCAGAACCTGGAGTGATGACCTGTGTGCTGCCCCATCAAACCCCAGCCTACCCCTGCCTTCCTCCCAGTCTGAGCTCATGACAGCTAGTCATCAGAGAGCTAATAGTGTGTGTGTGTGTGTGTCTCTCTCTCTCTCACACACACACACAGCTCATTTCCTTATCTCTCCCTCATTTTTGTTGCTTGCCCTGTCCCGAATAGCCCTCCGTCCGACCTTTTAACTTCCCTCTCATACTCTATTTGTCTGACCAGCTGAAGTTCCCCTCCCACTTATGGTAGGTTGATGCTGAACCCCCATGACATTTGTGATTTGTGCTTCCCAATGAGGCACTAATAGATGATGTAATTTCTCGAGTAACTGACCGTCATTAGTCTGGTTCCTGCTAGGTGGTGAGCTTCCTGAAGGCAGAACTGGGCCTGTGGCTCTGCAATAGGCTTCCCATTTGTTGGCCTCACAGTGGGGCCCACTGAAGGCTGGTGTTTCAAGTTACAAAGCCCAAGATGGTGCTGACAACACACCTTCCAGGATCCTGGACTTCCACAGCCCCAGACTTGGCACCCTCAGCCGCTTATAATTTACCATGGTTTAGTGCCCAGGCACCAGGAAGCCAGGACAAGGCACAGCAGCCTCATGCTGGGTCTTTGCCAGCTTGGTTGCTGCTTTTGTGGAATTTCCCAGTTGGTGCTCACACTCTAGGCTGTGAGACTGAAACTGTTTTCTGCTTCCTTCTTTCAGTTTACTATTAAGCCATTGGATAAGAAAATCGATGTCTTCAAATTTAACTCGTCAAAGCTTCGTGTTAATAAGCTGGTAAGTTGAGATCCCGGTTTTTGTTACTGATAACTGTAGTTTTTCTGAGATACTTTTTTCTGAGTGCTTTTTTTTTTTTTTTTTTAAGATTTTTTATTTATTTGTTTGACAGAGAGAGAGAGTGCAGGGGGAGTGGAAGAGCGAGAGAAGCAGGCTTCTAGCCGAGCAGAGAGCCCCATAACCTCGAGTGAAGTGTAGAAGGATACCTCACCTGCTACACGCTTTTCCAGTAGACCTTGAAAGACTCTTCCCTTTAGCTTAACCTAACAAGTCAAACCTAGATTTTATGATGTGGAGTTTTTAAAAAAATATTTTATTTATTTATTTGACAGAGACTGTGAGAGAGGGAATGCAAGCAGAGGGAGTGGGAGAAGGAGAAGCAGGCTTCCTGCTGAGCAGGGAGCCTGATGCAGGCCTCGATCCCAGGACTCTGGGATCATGACCTGAGCCGAAGGCAGACATTTAACAACTGAGCCACTCAGGTGCCCATGATGTGAAATTTTTAAAAATTATTTTTATGGAGGTACTTTATACATATAAAAGGATAAGTATGTGTATTAGGTATAAAAAGGGGCAAAAATGAACATCTATGTACCCACTACCCAGCTTTAAGAAACAACACACTTCCAGTACTGTTAGAACCCTTCATGTTAGCATCCCGCTGGCTTCCCCCACTCACCTCCCCAAGGGTGATCACCATTTTAAGCTGTGTGCCTATTATTCCCTTGCTTTTCCTCAGAACTTGACTTCATATATAGCAAAATGAATATACTGTTAAGTTTTGTGACCTTTTGAAGTATACCAAGTGCTATCAACTGTCTGTGTTCTTCTGTCACCTTTTTTCATACATTATTATTTTCTGAGGTGTATCTCTGTTGATGCTTCAAGATACGATCCCTTTATTTTCATTGCTATATAGTATTCCTTTTATGGATATATGTGTGTGTGTGTGTGTGTGTGTGTATTTGTCATTCTTCTATTAATGAATAATTGCTTTTAGTTCTCTGCCATTTTAACCAGGCTGTTGTGAACATTTTTGTACCTGCCTCCTGCAGTAGTCTCTCTAGAGAGTATCTGCTTAGGAGTACAGATGCAAGGCTGTAGTGTATGTCCAAATTCAGGATTACACCATGTTGTTTTTCAAAGAAGGTGAATTAATTGGCAGATCCCATGCAGTGGGTGCAACTTCCTTTTTTGAATCTTCCGTGCTTATATTATCAGCCTTTAACATTTTTTTTGTCACTCTTGTGCATATGAAATAGTATCTCAGTGCAAGTTAATGTGCATCTATCTATTTACTAATGAAGTTGAACATCTTTTTGTATATTTTTTGGTCAAGCTTATTGTCTTTTTAAAAAATTTTAAATTTAATTAATTAACATATAATTTGTCTGTAATAATTAACATATATTTGTTTCAGGGCTACAGATCTGTGATTCATCAGTCTTGTATATAATACCCAGTGCTTATTACAACACATGCCCTCCCTGAGCTCATTGTCTCTTTTGTCAAGCATTTGATGCCCTTCGGTCATCATTTTCAGGGATGTTTGTACTCTATATTGGTTATACCTTCTCCCATCATGTGGCTTGTTTTCCCTCCCTTTTTAAGGTCTTAACAAAGAATGTTTGATTTTAATATAGACAAATATATACATCTTTTCCTTAGTCATTTGTACTGTTTGTGTCTTGTTTGACATCTTTTTTTTTTTTTTAAAGATTTTATTTATTTGACAGAGAGAGATCACAAGTAGGCAGAGAGGCAGGCAGAGAGAGAGAGAGAGGAGGAAGCAGGCTCCCTGCTGAGCAGAGAGCCCGATGTGGGACTCGATCCCAGGACCCTGAGATCATGACCTGAGCCGAAGGCAGCGGCTTAACCCACTGAGCCACCCAGGCGCCCCTTGACATCTTTTTTTATCCTCTGATCATAAAGATATTCTACATTCTCTCTCTCTCATTTTTTTTTTAAAGATTTTATTTATTTATTTGACAGAGATCACAAATAGGCAGAGAGGCAGACAGAGAGAGAGAAGGGGAAGCAGGCTCTCCACTGAGCAGAGAGCCACCCAGGCGCCCCTCTTCTACATTCTCTTAAAAAATTTCAAGGGCTTAGTCTTCACATTTAAATCTTTAATCCGGGGCACCTGTGTGGCTCAATGGGCTAAGCCTCTGCCTTCAGCTCAAGTCATGATCCCAGGGTCCTGGGATTGAGCCTGCATTGGGCTCTCTGCTCAGCAGGGAGCCTGCTTCCCCCTCTCTGTCTGCATGCCTCTCTGCCTACCTATGATCTCTGTCAAATAAATAAATAAAATCTTAATATAAAATAAATATATAAATCTTTAATCCAGGGTACCTGGATGGCTCAGTCATTAAGCATCTGCCTTCGGCTCAGGTCATGATCTCAGGGTCCTGGGATTGAGTCCCGCATCAGGCTCCCTGCTTGGAGGGAAGCCTGCTTCTCCCTCTCCCATTCCTTCTGCTTGTGTTCCCTCTCTCGCTGTGTCTCTGTCAAATAAATAAATAAAATCTTTTAAAAAATAAAAATAAATAAATGTTTAATCCTTCTGATTTTTGTGTATGGTGTAAGGGAGGGGCCCAGCTTCTTTTTCTCCATGTGAATCACCTGTTGTCCCAGCCCAATCTATTGAATGAACTTTCCTACCCTCCCTCCTCTGCAGAGCTACATCTTAGGAGAATGAGATGCAGCCAGAAGACATGCAGAAGTGTCATCTGTCCTTCTCCTCACTTGTGATTTTTGCCCCCCTGGCATCCTTAAGGCACCTCCGTTTTGCCTATCTCCGGAGCAGAGAGCCCTGGAGGCCGGTAGTAGGGAGGGCCTCAGTGTTTCACTCCGTGCTTTATTTCTCAGGTTTTCTGCTGACCCCAAGAGCCCTGAAACCAATACGCCATAGGGCGAGTGAGCTGGTAGGCAGTGAAGTAAACTTCTGGCTTTAACATTGCCACTGCTTCCAACCACAGATTCTCCAGCTCTGTATCGGGAACCATGACCTTTTTATGAGGAGAAGGAAGGCCGATTCTTTGGAAGTTCAGCAGATGAAAGCCCAGGCCAGGGAGGAGAAGGCTAGAAAGCAGGTGAGCAAGACCGTGTCTGAACCACCCTTGTCGCTGCTTCGTGGTCTTGGCCTGGGAGGTGAGCAGCGGTCATGGGCTGACAGGTGTCGTTCAGCCATAGGTACACCTTCTCTCATTTTATCTCTGTTGGATCTTCACTGGCTGATGCCCAGCCAATGGGGTGTCTGCTCTGAAAGGAGGAATAAACTCTGACAGCATATGTAAAAGAAACATTTCTAGTATTTCCCCACTTAAGTAAGTGAAGTGTGATTAATGCAGGCTTGGGAAGGGATAGGCAAGCCTATGTCCATCCATCTGTCCATCCGTCCGTCCGTCCGTCCATCCATCCATCCGTCCACCCATAGTCTGTCCACCTAACTAGCTTGCTTTCTTTCTGCCTGCCTGTCTCCTTTGCCCAGCCTTGTCCTTTTCTAATTAGATGGTGATAGAATGCACAGCAGCGTCTCATGCTTGCTGAGGGAATGCTAATTAGACTCCGGCCCCACTTCCCTGCCACAGGTCAGCCCAGGCGGCATGTTGCCCATGGTGGGAGGTGCTGGGAGTGCTTATCAGCAGACTGGACAGTCCGCATCATTGTTTTCTACTCACAAATCATGTTGACTCTCCGAAATCCACACAACTAATCTGAGCCTCGCTGCCGAGAATATCCACTGTGGTTTTGGACCAACTCCTAGACAGAGTAGCAGCAGCTGCAGTCAGCTGCCCTCAGGACTTGTAGGCTCAGAGGTGTAATCATTAGTCTGTGTGCAGCTCTCTGATGTGGGGACTCCAGTGAGGCTGGCTCCCTGCCCTGAGATTTGGAACGAAATGCCCAGTTTTAGCCAGCATGCCTTCAGCGTTCCATCCCTTTGCTCTGTGAGACGACAGACTGTTGGGCTGCTTTGGGGGCCACGGTGGTGGAGTGGGTTTTCTTGGACAAAGAAATACTCCTGAGCCAGCACAGGTCTAGGTGGCAACTTCAAGAAGAGCCTTCTTTGACCTCTTTTCAGACAAGCAAAGCTTAGAAGTGAGAGATCTGAAAATGGCAATGAGTGCGACAGCCTCGGAGCTGTTGGCAGAGAATAGAATGCAAACGGCCCTGGCCTGCACTGCTTGTAGAACACCAGAGACATGTCCCTGGCATCTGGCAGCCACAGGCTGAGGACTTCATGGCCCAGTGGAATAGACACAGACCTTGGAGCCAGATGGGAAACTTAGTATGTGACATTAGTAAATGACTTACCTCCCAGACCTCAGTTTTCCCATCTGTCCAGTGGAGCTAATGGTATGTCTTCTCGGTCTCAGATCAAAGGACCATTGTCCCTGAAAGCCTTTGCAGACTGAAACGACCTTGTAGGCAGGAGGCCCCTTATTAGTGGGTGGCGGTCTCAGGAAAGTGCAGTGCTGGGAACAGAAGGTGGTTTCCTGGGATTTTTTTCAAGTGGAGAATAATGGAGGTACAGTAATCTACCTAATGGAAATCATAATGCAGTGGAAATTAGGAAAAAAAAAATTGGCCAAGCTTTTCACTGATCTGCAGGTGGAAAATTGGAGAAGAATTTACAGTATTTTATTGCTGTCTTTGCATTATTCCTTCGAGGCCCAATGCCCTTTTTTTGGCTCAGTGTTTAGAAAAGGCAGCAGTCTTAAAAATCTTGTGTTTGGGAGAAGATTGAAGCAAGAAGTAATTAAATGTGCTCTATATAAGGAAGAAAATAGAGCTGTGGTCACTTCTGGCTTCTGCTTTCTGAACTCAGTTAATACCCTGCGATCACAGAGAATAGCACTTGTCCTGTGCTTGTTCCCCTTATTAAGCTCTGCATGTGGCCCAATTAATACAGTGATCCAGAAGGCATGGGAGGCAGCAGTGGCTTTGTACCGGTGCCTTAAGGACGGGGTTGGGGGAGGTTGCTGTGTTCCCTGCTCAGCTCCCTCCTGTCACAGTCCTGGCCAGGAGCTGCCTCTGCGTGAGGCTGGGCCCCTGTATGGTGGCATTGCAGCTTCCCCACCATGACACACACTGTGTGAACTCCCGATGTCTCACGTAGAACCATTCCATCTTCTCCGTGGGTCAGCAGCAGGAGCGACTGGGGAAGAAATTAGAGATGTGGGAGGGGTCCGTGTGGAAGAGAAATGGCAAAGTGGCTCTTCCAGCCAGAAGTGAGCGGTGTGTTTCTGGGGCTCTGTCTCAGGGAGAAGGGACCTGCATTGTGTCCTGTCAGCTGCAGGGCAGAGCCACATGAGGTCTCCCAACAAAAAGGGATATTGGCAGGGTGGCCATTTCAGCACACAGTGTGGAAGAATGGCACCTTCGATCTGGGTACACTTGACAGGGCTTGCCTTTTTATTGTTGTGTTTGTTCTCTCACCTCTAGACGTTTTTTCAAGGGACACAGCCTTCGATCCTGCAGCTGTTTTCGAAGGACAAAGGGTGGCGGGTGATAAGAATGACACTGGCAACCTAAAGTAAAGGGGAGAGAAGAGGGTCTCCTTGGGGGACTCTGGACACTGGGCATTCTCGGGCCTCTGTGGCACTGCAGGCCATGGGTTCCGTGACTCAGTGGCCACTGTCATTGGCCCTCAGATGGAGCGGCAGCGACTTGCTCGAGAGAAGCAGATGAGGGAGGAGGCAGAGCGCACGAGGGACGAGCTGGAGAGGAGGCTGCTGCAGATGAAAGAAGAGGCGACAATGGCCAACGAAGCTCTGGTGATTGCTTTGGGGGTCTGGGCCCCTGGAGGCTACATGGGGACTCACGTGGGTTTAGGAAGTTAAGCCTCCCAACGACCACAGATTATTAACATATGCTTTGACATTTCAGCTAAAAAAAAAAAAAAATCAGTTCCACCTGTGTCGGCGGAGGCGGACTGGTGAAGTTCATGTGCGGCCAAGCCCCACTTTGACTGGGCCTCGCGTTTAAAGTGGGGCTTCCTGGGGCGCCTGGGTGTCTCAGTGGGTTAAAGCCTCTGCCTTTGGCTCTGCTCAGGTCATGATCACAATCGAGCCCCACATTGGGCTCTTAGGGAGCCTGCTTACCCCACTGCCTGCCTCTTTGCCTACTTGTGATCTCTGTCTGTCAAATAAATAAAATCTTTCAAAAAATAAGTAAATAAATAAATAAAGCAGGGCTTCTCAGTTGATACTTAGGGCAGATCACCCTTTATGGTGGGAGCTGTCCAGTGGCTCACAGGATGTTTAGCAGTGTCCCTGACCCCTACCCGCTAGATGCCAGTAGCACGCCCCCCCCACCACTTGTGACAATCAAAAATGCCTCCAGACATTGTTACCTGTCTCCCAGGGGAGCAGTCTCTACTGGTTTAAACCACTGATTTAAAAGGAAAAAACAAGGTAAAGTTGGTTTTCTTCCTCATACAGCATATGCCTCAACTCAAGTGGACACTCAGAAAGGCACTTTCTTCTTGCTCCCCGTAGGCAGAACCTGAAGAACCTTTCCAAACAGTTGAAAGTGTGGCTTGTCATCCCGTGCCCAAGTGTCCTCTGACGGGACATTCAGTGGCAGGGCCCTGGAGACCCTGGTTCTCGCTGACCTGAATGTCTGAGGCCACAGCTGGAGGGGGATGATGGGTACGTGGTCCCCCTCTCAGCTGACAGTGCTCTTCTCCAGATGCGGTCTGAGGAGACGGCTGACCTGTTGGCAGAAAAGGCCCAAATCACAGAGGAGGAGGCCAAACTCCTGGCACAGAAGGCTGCAGAGGCTGAACAGGAAATGCAGCGCATCAAGGCTACAGCCATTCGGACAGAGGAGGAGAAGCGCCTGATGGAGCAGAAGGTGCTGGAGGCCGAGGTGCTGGCACTGAAGATGGCCGAGGAGTCAGAGAGGAGGTGAGAGGTCGGGAGTCCCGGGCCCTGGGGCTCAGGCAAAGGCCCATCCGGTCTTGCAGAGCTTGACTGTACTTGTCCGCAAGCTGCTTCTCCATCTTCTGGGGCGGGGGGAGGCTCCTCCCTTGACAGGTTGGTGAGAACTGGTACCTAAGCCGATAGAGGGTTTGAGGGCTGGAATTAGTAAAAAGGCTCAGGAACACAGTTCTCTTGTTGAGTGGATCTCTGGTCATGGTTGGGCCTGTGATAAACCGCCGTCCCTCTGATAGTTGTGTTGGCAGGAAAGCCATCAAGCACAGCCGCCAGCTGCTTTCAGCTGAGGAGCTGTAAGCAGGCTCTTCTTATATTTAAAAAAATGTGGTTCTTTTCCCTTTTCATTTAGGGGAATTGTGGGGAGACAGCAGCTATTTACCTTTAACGAAGTAAGGAGGAACCCCCTTCCCTGCATCCCTTCTTGGTGCTAAGGCTCCTGAGGCAGATAGGAGGGGAGGGCCAGGATCCTCTTTGTGGCCAGCTCACAACCAGGTTGAAGGATGCAACTGTAGTCTCTACTTCCCAAAGATTATTCTAGGCTCGGGATTGTTCTGGCCCTGTCATCTTCAGATTAACACTGGCGCATTCCCCACAGTGTTTGGCTCTGTTGATTCAGAAAACTTGAATTTGGCTTTTTGCTACCAAGGTGCATTCACTACAGTTTCCTCTCCATTTTTTGCATGTTGTTCTGGGAATATGGTTCTTGGTTTCCTGCCCTGTTTCGGGCCCCTTTCTTTCTGTGTGCAGGTCACTTCCCCTGCTGACTGATGCATGTTGGGCCGGGCCCCCTGGGTCCTGTGTCTTGCAGGGTGAGGTGTGACGCCCTCAGCATTGGTGCTCGTCATCTTGCTTGAGGTTGGCCCCAGGCCTGCAGGTGTTTTACTTAGGGGCTGTGAAGAATCAGTTTTCTCCCATGCTGCCCTTCAGAATCCAATATAAGACCTCCGATCCACTGTACTGTACCTTTGCCCAGCCCACTCTCACCCAGAAGTGAAGCAGAGGAAGCTGCTAGCTCCTCCCCCACTTCTCCTCCCACTCCACCAACTGCAAAGGTTTGAACTTGACTTCTGCCCACTAGCTTCCCTGCTCTTCTGGTTTAGATTTACTGTTGCAATGAACAGAACTCAGGAATGTTGTCCTTGCTTTGGAAGTTCTGATTTTCATATAAATGCCCCCACAGCCACTGGCCTTGTTTGCCTGATCTGGTGCCATCCTCAGGATTAACCCATGACCTTCATTTCCAGGGGAATAGTGGCGCAGAGGGCTTGCTTTCTGCCACCTGTCGCCTTCGTGGAGCCGACTGGCTCCTCCTTTCCTTGCAGGGCTAAGGAGGCTGATCAGCTGAAGCAGGACCTGCAGGAAGCCCGTGAGGCAGAGCGAAGAGCCAAGCAGAAGCTCCTGGAAATCACCACCAAGCCCACATACCCGGTGAGCCTGGCTGGGGGCTGCCAGCCTTGAGCTGCTGCAGACCTCACAGCTTTCCCTTCCCTCCCAGCCCTTCTGCTCCCCTGCTTTCTCTGGTTCCCCGGGTGGCCATGGCAGAGTGAGTGCTGCTTTGGGCCTGCAGCTGGGGACTGGAGAGGATGCCTGGTCTGCCGTCTGGCCTTGGACAAGTCACCTGTTCAGTTACTTAGATAACAGGCAGCAGGGCCTTTCCCAGCTCTGAAATGTTTTTCTTATTCTAAGTAGTATAGTCCCAGGTTATCCTCAGAAGAGGATAGGCTCTGGATGCCAAGCTGAATGTAACCTTCAGCTACCTGCATATACCATATATTGTCATTGTAGTTCTGGGAAGGGGTACCCCATGTACCTCAGAATGAATGATTGCCACGTAAAAACAAGCTTCCAGACTCAATTTTGGGACAAGGAGGCAGACTTAAATTTAACAGGGCCACACAGTGAATAGAGAAGTCTTCCCTGCCCCTTCCTCTGTGCATTCAGTTCAGTAGACTATTCTGTTCCATGTAATACCAGGCAGATGCTCAGTCTGTACCCAGACCGGGTGCACAGGGGCCTGGAGGAGAATGTAGCCCAGCCTGAGGAGCAGCAGGAGAGGCATAGGGTGGCACCTGGGCAGGCTCTTAGAGGGGATGTCAGAACGAGCTAGGTGGGCAAGAGACTGGGGGGGTGTTTTCAGCCACCACACAGGTGTGCGCGTGTAACCCACAGGCACAAACACACGCACTGGCCACTCGTACGGCATGGGCAGTGAAGAGGTGCACAGCGACTGAAGTAGCTCAGGGTTTGAGGTGGAGGGAAATGTGAGCAGTGTGCTCCTGTCATCTGCTCCGGTTCTCTAGGTTACCCCAAGCCAGCCATTCCTTATTGTCTCTCACGGCCCGGTGGGTTGAGTGGGCTGCTGGTCCTGCTGCAGGTTGCCACTGTCTGGGCTGGGCACCTGAGATGTGGGGGGTTCGTGGCTGGCTCAGTCGATAAGAGCATGTGACTCTTGATCTCGCCATGGCAGGTTCGAGTCACACGTTGGGTGTAGAGATAACTCAAAAATAAAATCTTAGAAATAAATAAAACAACGCACACTGGAGCAAACTTTATACACTCTACACGCAGTAAATAAATAAGTTGTGGAGGAGTTCATATCAGTCTTTTAATCATATTTCGCAGTACGGATGGATTGTAATTCATTTAAGTGGTTCTCTGTGGATGAGTGTTTAGTCTGTTTTCTTCTGCAGTTGTGAACAAAACTACAGAAAATACCCTGAGCACAAATCTTCGCACATACGGTGAATATACTGGTAGAATAACTTCTCATAAATAGAGCCGTGGGGTTAGGTTTTCCGTCGAGATGCTCTCTACAGGGGTCGTACCAGTGTCTGTTCTCACCCACAGTGCAGCACTCTGTGCCCATCTTTTCGGAAATTTTGATGGACTATAGCGTATGTACAGAGAAGTGCCCAGATTATAAGTGTACAGCTTGATGAATTCTCACAAACTCAATACACCCATGCATCCAGCACCCAAATCAGAAAACAGAACGTTCTAGTACCCCAGAAGCCCCCTCTCTGCACCACCTTCAACACCCACGCAGGCAGTCTGCCTCAGGCCTTGCCATCTTCTTAGATTAGTACTCGGGGCCTCTCCCCTTTCCCAGATGCCGTCCCAGACTCAGCCAAGGATCCAAGGGTGAAGAGAGAGGCAGATCTTCCTGCCCTTAGGAAACTTGCCAACAGTGAGGAAGAAGACATAGCCAAAAGGGATTTTTTTTTACAGGGCGGAGTTAGGGAAGTGCCCTAACAGAACCAGAAACACAATGTTAATGCATAGCAGAGAGTTGCCATCTGGCCAAGAGGGGTCTAGAAAGGCTTTGGTGAGAAATCCTAGTATTTGAGAAGGGCCTTGAAAGAGAGATTGTGTATAGGGAGAGCAGTGATTTCAGCAAAGGAACAGAAATGGTACTGTTCACATTTGGTTAGGGCAACCAGTTCCTCGGAAAAGCTAGACTAGATTGAGACCATATTTGAGATGACCCTTTGTTTTGGGATGAGAAAGTCCTCACATCTAATCCCTTCATCCTCTGCTTCAAGCCCTCCTCTGTCTCCATCTGAACCCAAGCCCCTCAGCATGCAGGGTAGCTCCTTAGGGTCTGGTTCTGTCTCCCACCTGCCTCCGTCAGCGTTCTCACTGAGCCTTCTCTGCGCTGCCCAGTTCCATGCCTCTTGCCGGTTAAGCTTTTTCCTCTGGCACATCATCTGGTGCCAGCAGAAGCAGCATCTCTTCTAGCAAGCCTTCTCCAGCTCCCTTGGCCACTGTTTACTCTCTGGCTACAGCATCTCTCTTACCTAACCATGATGGTCTATGAGCACCTCTGTTGACTGGATAATACTTTCAGCTGTTCCAAGCTAGGGACTCTGTCTTGTTCTCTGCCTCTCCAGCTCCTAGCCCAGGGCCCGGGGTCTTCTTCAACGAAGAAGTGAGTAGGAGTTTGTTTTTCAATTTGGCTGAGCACGAAGAGCTGTTAAAGGTTTGAGGGGAGAGGAATGTAATGATTTACCTGGATCTGAGATCTTTGGGGTCTATCACCTGGCAGCAGCCAACATGGGTAGATTGGAGGAGGAGAAATGAGTGACAGTGGTGATGCGAGGCCATGGTGGTGCTGGGTGGGAGCAGGGCCCGAGCTGTGCCCATTGCCTCTGTGGCTGCTGGAGGGGGATGGTAAACACAGCAGTGGCTCAGTTCTCATAGAACCTGGCCCTCCTAACTGGAGATTTCTCATTCATAGCCCATGAACCCAATTCCAGCACCACTGCCTCCTGATATACCAAGCTTCAACCTCATTGGTGACAGCCTGTCTTTCGACTTCAAGGATACTGACATGAAGCGGCTTTCCATGGAGATAGAGAAAGAAAAGTACGTAGTCCCCCCTGACCTTGTCCCCTCCCCGCTGACCTTGTCCCCTCCCCAGCTAGAGTGGGGCCATCTGGACCTGGAGAATGTGGAGGGTCACCATAGGAGCCTGTCACTAGCCCTGCAGGGGTTGCTCTGTTCCCACCCTCTGAAGGAAGAATTTCCTCATCAGAAGTGAAGGACATCACGCCAGCATTCAGTCTTGCAGGCTAACAATGATCCTTGATTGGTGACCTGGAGTTTATGGCGGCTTGAAACCTCATCTACAGTCTAGGACTGCTTGTCAGGGATCTCCGAGTTAGTCAGACTGCTGTTCGCATGGAGGTAGAGCCTGTGATAATGTCCGAACACGGGAACAGAACAGGTTTCCTGGTTGTCTTCTCTGGCGCTTGAGACAGGCGCGGGTGGCACTTCCCAGGTTTAGAATGAGGGTCAGGGAAGAGACTTGGGTTCAAGGTCAGAGGAAAGCAAACATCTGGGTCAGGCTAGCCCTGCTGCTTGGGGCAGCCCTGAGCTGAGCCCTGCCTGCCCTGTTCGTAGCGGCTTCTGCTGTGCGCTCCTCCTTCCTTTCCCGGTTGGTGGAACCGAGGCAAGCAAGGAGTCTCGCTGCAGAAGAAATCCGGCTGCAGTTCCCCCAGTTCCCAGCCGTAGGTAAATTGGCTGCTTGTGCAGTCAAATGCTCTACCACTGAGCTATACCCCCAAATTGGCCGCTTGTGCCACGGCTTGCTGGAGAACCATGTAGAATGCCTGGGTGGCGGGGCTTTCTAGCATTGTCTCATTTCATTCCTGCTAACGAACATCAAGCTGACATCAGAGGTAGGTTTTAGTGTGACATTTATAAATGAGATCTACATCGTTTAATGAGCTCATCCAGCATCACAGGGCTGGTGAGGGGCAGAACGAGGATTCAGCTCCAAGCCTATGTGAGTCTCTGTGTGAGGCCTGTGTGAGGTTCTCACCTTGTCCAGTATCCTTGGGCTTGCTCTCTCAGGACAGTGTCTCCTTGGAGCCCAGGCTGAGCAGCCACGGCCTCTTTATCTGTGGTATCTGCTGTCCCAGTTGCCCTTCCAGCCTTTCTCCGATGACCAGGCACAGGGAGCATTTCATGGTTGTGAGCAGGTGAGGCTACTTTCTGTTGAGTCCTGTTTTTTTATACTTTGTGTTTCCTTATTACCGGTGTACATGACAGACTCCACATGCCAGCCATGGGCTTCGCTACAGAAAGTGCCTATGTTTGTGTTGCGTGGTTTGCCTGATGCCCTTGAAGGCAGACACCTTGAGGATGATTTCCAGATTTTCACCGTCACAGATACAGAGTATTTACTTGCAGGCGATGGCGGGGATCTTTTTCTTCCTGGGGTTGCATGCTCTTTAGGAGATGATATCGCAAAACAAGTCGGGATGTGGCCAGGGCCTATCAGAAGAGGTCACTTGAACAGAATCACTTACCAGGGCAGGACTGAGACAAGGAAATTGTCTTGGTTGCCGGGAGTGTTGATTCATGTGTCGTTGCTTGTGCAGAACTCAAAGCTCTCTGCCGTCATGGGTATTTGTAGAGACTACTTTATGAGAGTTTACCAGAGGCCTTTCCTGCACTTGCTTTTACTTAATTCTGACCATAGCTCTGTGAGCATTACCCCGACCTGTTAGGTGATGGGCCCAGGCTCTCTCAGCCTGGGAGTGGCTAGGCAGAGACGTGGACCCTGGACTGCATGGGGCCCTGAATCCCATGTTTCAGGGCCACCAAAAGCTGTGACACACACTGTCCTTTTGCTGACAGAGTGGAGTACATGGAGAAGAGCAAGCATTTGCAGGAGCAGCTAAATGAACTCAAGACTGAGATCGAGGCCCTGAAACTCAAAGAGAGGGAGACAGCCTTGGATATTCTGCACAACGAGAACTCCGACCGGGGTGGCACCAGCAGCAAGCACAATACCATCAAAAAGGTATGGAGTCTCCATTCCTTCTCCGATCAGGACGGTTGTTAATGAAATGTGAGGTTGGCATCTGGTTTCCTGAGCAGCCGAGTCATTAGACTGTTACCATTTTTTATATGTACTTGAGGAAATTTTTTAACTCATGCCAGAAAGGGAATTTAATCCACCAATGACTGTGAACCCATTGGCCTGATGGAAGGGGAGCCTGTGTTAAAAGCTCAGATGAAATGAATCACTGTTACGAGATGGGTTTTGATCCATCATTTAGCAGTAAAGCGATTCTGTCTTTTAAGCCAAGGGGAGTTCTGCCCAGGGAGCTGTCTTACTTCTTGAGAAAGCAAAACGAAACAGAGGCTGTTGAGAATGGTCTTTTTGGGTTTTTAAATGCAAGGACTATAAAAAAATTCTGTTCTTGTTTTAAAGAAACCAAATCCTGAATTTTTTTTTTTTTTAAGATTTTATTTATTTATTTGACAGACAGAGATCACAAGTAGACAGAGAGGCAGGCAGAGGGGGGTGGGAAGCAGGCTTCCTGCTGAGCAGAGAGCCCGATGCGGGGCTCCATCCCAGGACCCTGGATCATGACCTGAGCCAAAAGCAGAGGCTGTAACCCACTGAATCACCCAGGTGCCCCCTAAATCCTGAATTTTTAACATTTTTTCATACTTAACATGTAACTATCTAGAAGAAGCTTAACGTTTTAAAAAGTGAAATTTCATTTATGTTGCTAGTAGTTTCAGATCGTTCTCTACTGATACTTTGAGCTTTCAACATTTTAGAGGAGGTTACATCCCGTATACATGTCAGCCCAAGAGTGTATTTCTCTCACATTGGGCAAAGCAGAAATGGCCTATCCTACTAGTCACCTGCTTCTGACTGATAGCCCAGGGTCAGGCACATGCCTGTAAAAGAGGTGTCATTAAGATTAGACTGTTCATTCAGTTTCGATCTTGATGGTTTAGATAGGTTTTTTATTCTTTACCTTAGTCTTTAAAGTGGTGTCCCAGGTTAAGGAGTATCTGGTGTTGTTGTTTAGATTTTATTTAAAAAAAAAAAAAAAGATTTTATTTATTTATTAGAGAGAGAGCAAGAGAGAGCATGAGTAAGGGCTGGGAAGAGGGAGAAGGAGGCTTCCCACTGAGCAGGGAGCCTGCTGTGGGGCTTGATCCCAGGACTCCTGGTATCAAGACCTGAACCAAAGGCAGATGCTTAACCAACTGAGCCACCCAGGCGCCCCAGGAGTATCTGTTTTCAATAGTTGAGCTGTATCTGAAAATTCCCAAGGGCTCCTTACCTCCTTGCCATTGTTGATGGGTATAGTCAGGAGCCCGGAATTCTCCCGAACTCCAGTTTAGTATTGGCACCCGGTAGAGAATTCCTTTTACTAGCATAACCGGAAAGGAAAGACTTTACCCCAGTGCACATTCTGCTTTCCTCTGCTCCCGTCATTTACTGGGTTTCCCTTCCGAAATGAAATTATTAAGCAGTTAACAGAAGGAGAGGTCAAGTGAGGCCTCACGCAGGGAGCCTAGAGGTAAAATGACCCCTGGGCCAAGTGAGCCAGTCCGCCCTTGAAGGAGCTACCCCAGCACCGTCCCCTCCCCAGCCCCCGGATCCCCTGTCTGGGCCCCCGAAGCAGTCTCATCTTTGCAGCTGCTGCGGTGAGCTGGGCCCTCAGCCATGGGGACCTGGAGTGCTGGAAGCCGGAGAGACCTGTTTCCCAGCCATAAACACAAACAAATGAAGTCACTTGTCACAATTTCAGGCCTGTCTGAGCATTTTGCAAATGGCACATGTGGCATTGTTGATATCACAGGGTATGTTTTTGTTTTTCTTCATTTTATTTTGCTGGTTTAGCCTCAAGCCCAAGGCAGAAGACCTATCTGCATTTGAGCCCTCAAAGTAGGTTATTCCCAGGTACTCTGTATGTGGTGATGGTACTACCCTCTGTGATACTAACCCATGCATGAGCTTGCCTGTCTCTGTCCCTGGGCCATGCCGAGCCCTCCCAAGGGCAGGTGGTACCTGGGTACTGGCCGCAGCATGCTTTGAGAGCCTGAGAGCAGGCGTCCACCCTGTGGGGCCAGACCAGCCTCCAGGGGTCCAGAAGGCTGCCTCGTTCTGAAGAGCATGTCATGGGGCTGTAGGACCGGCTGTCCTTCACATCTTGTGTTATCGTTGGGCTGGGGATGGTCGTGGCTTCTTGTCCAGTGAGGTCTGTCTAAAAGTCCTTTGTCTCAGTGGTGTAGTCCTTAGACAAATAGCCCGAGCATGGAAACGGGATAAATTGGGACATCTTTAACTCCAGATCAAGACTTTCATGTGGTGACAGTTTCCAAAGACCCATGGTCATAGCGGGCCACTTCTGGTGGTGGAATGAAGGGGCTGCCCGCACTCCCTCGTTTCCCGTTAGAGCCTCCCCTTTCTGTACACATCCTCTTTCTTTCCAAGTCAAGCAAACCAGCAGCACAGCAGTCTGATCTGTAGTCTGTCTAAGTGGACCGTCTGTCCGTCGGCACCATAAAGGCCATCTCTGCTTCAGCTCCGCCATAGCCTGGGGTTGAGCTGTGGCCAGCACGAACTCACATTGGGACAGCCACCGGCACCCAGCACATGAGCAGAGTCAGTGGTTGTTGAGTGAATTAGTGGAATGATTGTTGCTTTCCTTCTGCAGTGCTTCATCATCCTCCCAACATGCCTCAGCAGTAGGGGAGCATTTTAGTGCCCAGAATAACATAACACCCTCCCTGTGCTCCTGATCCCCAGCGGTATGAAAGCCAGTGAGTCCACTGACACCCGACGGTCACATAGGACATGTCCTTTGGTGTCCTCAGCACAGTTTCTGCTATTAGAATAAAATAAGCTCATTGGAAGCTTTCTTTTTTTTCTTTTTCTTTTTCTTTTTTTAAGGATTTTATTTATTTATTTGACAGAGTTTACAAGTAGGCAGAGAGGCAGGCAGAGAGAGAGGAAAGGAAGCAGGCTCCCTGCTGAGCAGAGATCCCGACGTGGGGCTCAATCCCAGAACCCTGGGATCATGACCTGACCCGAAGGCAGAGGCCTTAACCCACTGAGCCACCCAGGCGCCCCACATTGGAAGCTTTGTACCAAAAAGCGAGATCTGGCATAAGATAGATCTTATTTGCGGTTATTATCCAAGCAAGAGAGGTGCGCTATTAAAGTCCCAGATGGATCGCATTACAAGATGGATTCTATCTGTCAGTGGCTCCAAGATCCCATAGCATGAACCCGATTTGTGTGTGATGCTTTGAGTTAGCAGACTCCTGTTTCTTCAGCTTTCATACCACACATTGACATCAAAGGCCCAGCACCAAGACGTGCATGTTCTGAGCAGGGCGATATGACCGAACCCCAGAATTAGGCAGGACAGGGGGATCATCTGTTCTCATGACCCCGTGGTGCCCAGAAGACCATGGGGTGGATCCACTGTGGTTTCCTGGACTTTGTGGCTGGCACCGGGCCCAGCAGAAAGTCCCTTCCTGTCTCAGCCGATGCTGTCAGCTATGCCTGCATATGACCCTACCATTCCACCTTGAGACGATTTCATCTTTCTTCTTTCTGTAATGATTCAGAACGGTTAGATTCTTCAGGGGCCTGATTTTGACCATCAGTTCTCACTGAGCTCTTATTATAGACAAATGAGGTTTGATTTGTAGTCAAATTTGTACTGCTCCTAGGACATTCACAGAAGCCTTTTTTTAAAAAACATCTTGATGTGAACTTGTTTTCAAAGCAGGCTGCCATGTTCCAGTTAATCAAGGATTCTGATTACTCGAGGGTTAATAAAAGCATGTACTTGGCTTTTAATACAGCTGGACTTATCTCAGGATCACTAGATGAAATAATGGAGTTTTTGCTACACCTGAAGTTTGATACCCTTTCCATTGCCTGGACTTCGGTAGTCCCTGGAGCCAGTGACCACACTTGCCGAGCAGCCACCTGCCTGTTCAGAGGGAGCTCTGGGGTCGTGCCTGCTCCCATCTGGGCCAAAGTGAGCCTAACTGAAGAAAAAACACCACTGTGGGCTTTGGAAGTGAGACCGCTGAGAATGTAAAGGGCAAAGCTCCATCTGCAAAGTCCGGGATATGGAAGGCTGGTGGTGAACTAGAGAGTTTCACTCCTGAGTCTTGGTTCAAAGCAGCCTGCCCTCCTTTTTGTTTTGTTTTTAATGTTTTCTGATCCTTGATTTCTTCAAGGAAAGAATGGATCTGCCTACCTACCTACCGTGATCCGGGCACGTTCCTCCTCCTCCTCCTCGCCTTCAGTGCTCTTCTTCCTAACCGTGAGGCTTCCGTGTCTGACACTGTCTGCGCAGTACCCTCGGGGGTGCTAATTTCCAGGGGTTTACCCTTTGGTTCAGGGGTTACCGTGTTCCCTTAGAAATGCCAAGAGGCTGTCTGGTCTGGTTAACTGAGCTTACCACTGCTTTGCCACTTACTTTCTCCATAATTCTTACTTACTCTTAAAGCCCAGTGTCCTCACCTACTATAAAAAGTGAATGAAACAGTCCTTAACCCCCAGGATTGTTTTGAGCAGTAAATGAGTTAATACACAGGAAATAGCTCACCATAAGACTTCAGCAATTAATTTCCAGGAATTTGTAGGTAAAAACTTAAAAAAGCCAGAATTAACTTCCCTGGTTCTTTTACTATCTGATTTGAGTTTGCGAGGGTGTATTTTGCCCCTCCTGCCGATCTTAACTCCCTACATTTTCCCCCTCAACTGACAATCAGTTAGTTGGTTTGACATTTGCGCCTGACCCAGATTGGCACGTAGTGATCAAAAGCCATCTCCCCCACCCCCGAACCAAGATTCATTTCATTCTCAGGGAGAGCGACAGTGACACATATTCCTGGCCTCTGAGTCTTGTGAGTGAGGGAGCGAGGTCTAGCAGTGAGACTGGGGTGAGGGGAACACAGGTGTCATGGGCTTCAGAGCCACAGTGCTAATGAGGTGAGCAGTGGCCAGCTGTGCTGCACACTTGGGAGGCGAAAATGCAGTCTGGGAGCTTGCATACTTCAGGGTCTTGCTTTCATCTCAAGGGACACATTTCAACTCCCCTGATCCCGAGCCGATCTGAGTGCCCGCAGACTTGTCATCAGTTTTGTGCCCCCAATCTCCAAGGAAGCATGGGATTTCAAAGGAAATTGATAGATGAGAATCATGGGGGTCATAGAGCTTGGAACACTTGTTTTATTAGTAAAATGGTTTGAGCCTTCAAGGTCCAGCTATGGTTTGCGCTGGTGGAAGAGCAGGAATGAGGAGCCCTGACAGTACTCTGAAGCCGTAGCTGCCTCTTGAATCAGGAAGACATAAAAGTCCAATGTCATCTTCAATTTGCGCGGACTCCCCTTGGAGACGTAGGGCTGGCGAAGTGAAGTAGAACACTTAAAACACCCGGGGAAGTGATAAATCACAGGGCAAGACTGCGTATGCGTGAAAGGCGTCTCCCACAATTAAAACAAACGGCCAGAGCCTCCCTGGTGACCTCTGGTCAGCCACCTCTGAACAGTTTCTGTTGCTGGTGTGTGGTTCATGTGTTCAGCCCTTCCGTGACCGCGGTAGCTCAAGCCTAGTGGCTCTGCCTGCTTTGCAGACTGGGCCCTGACCGCTGCAGCATCCTCCTCCCTGACATAAGAGGCAGCGCACTGGCTCCCTGGCTCCAGAATCTTCTATTGTTGCTGTTGTTGAAGGGCGGCAGAGGCTGGAACCGGGCAGAAGAAGAAAGGGGGGTGGGCACAGGGTGGAAGCAAGGATTAGCAAGGCCTAGCAGCAGGCAGGATAGAAAACACATGGAAGAGAGGGCAGTGGCGAACTCCTCCCCACTCTGGGGGAAGCCCAGGGAAGGCACTGGGAAGCTCAGCCTGGTTTCAGGGAATGTGGTCTCCCTGGATGCTCCGGGGCTCACCCCCCCAGCAGGGCCACTCCTACCTCATACACGCACCAACTAGATGTGCACGGGCCTCTCCATTGGGGTGGGCTTACTGTTCTCTTGCTTGTTTCAGGTAGCTCTCTAGGTAGAAGGTTCTGTCAACCTCTCTTCCAAAAGACCATGACCTAGTTCCTCTTTTTGGTTGGGGAGACTTTACCCCGTCAAGCAGTTGCCCTTTGGGAGGCGTTGAGGAGCCTACAAAACCTGCTTTGCCCTCCTAGGATATTTTACAACCATTTGGAAGTGCCTGAGGACATTATTGGGCCTTATTTGATGCAGTAAAACATCCCATTTGGTCCCTCAGCACTGGAGATGTGTTTCAGTGCAGCTCTCCTCCAGCACCTGATTTGTTACTGCAACAGTGGGAGGGAAGAGACGGGCTGCAAACTCATTCTGCGGGCTGGAGGTTCTGTTCTTACGATCCTTGCCGTGATTTCCCTTCTGATAGTGGCGATTTGAAAACAACACCAGGATATCTGCAACTTCTTGCAGAGGTACTTGGCGCTCAGAGTATGCCTTAGCTGTGAGTTAGCCTCTACCTGCCCAGGGAGGTCAATCAGGCTGATTAGTCCATTTTCCAGACAGAGGAACGGGGTAGCAAAGGGCCCTGCCAGCATCACACGGGCAGCTCAAGACACAGGCACGCATCAGTTTCCAGGCATCTTCCTGCTTTAGGTCCCTAAAGGATTAGTGTATGAAAGAGGCCCTCAGGGTTTTCTCTGGCCAATTTCTCTCCAGAGCAGATGAAGAAGCGAATAGCAAATTGAATGAATGTGTTAATTGGGATGGACTTGGCCTTTCATCCCACCCCTGCTTAGGGGTAAGTGTGCGCACAGCTCTCTCCCCGTGCACATCGCCAGATGGCATCTGGGTGCAAGCCATCACTAGCAAGATGACAGAAATGCTCAATCTGGCCACCTTACAGCAACTGTCCCCTTTCCCTGGCCCTGCTCCCTCAGCTCTGATTTGGAAGGGGGAATGTTGATTATACCCGAAACCAAAGATTATGTTGGAATTTGCCGCTGCTGGATTTGGCTGTCACCTTTCTGCTCCAGAGTTGGCTCTCTCCTGGAGGATCCCAGCGCCAGAGAATCTGCATGTCCTTTTGAATCTGTGCCCTCCCCCGCTCCTTCATTTTCAATATGTAGTGGCGGAGAGGAAGTATAACATGATTTTAGGGCTTGCATTTCAATTCCACTGCATTTTTATGGGACAAGCAGAGTCTCCGAGCCTAGAGTTATTAGGTTAGTATCTAAAATGGGTTCAGCATTGTGGGTCTTATTGTTGAAAATGAATTAGACGGTCCCCCTCCCACCTTCCTTTCTCCTCCCTGGGGATGCGTGGATAGAGGCAAGGCCTCCAGAGACGAGTTGGATGAATCCTGGCGCTCTGATTAGTTTTGTTCTCCCAGCTTAATTGTAGCACTTCCTTTCTCTCGTCACTGATAGCCGAAGTGGCTCTGTGTCCTGCCCACCCCCACGCCACCCCTTTTTGCTTTAGGAACAAGATTATCACAATGCAGTCTTGTGAATCAATTTTCCCTATGTGCTGATGAAAGTGTAATTCATTCTTAATCAAGCAGCCTTGCTGCTGCAGGCTCCGTGCCGGAATACATTTCGTTACCCTCCCATCACTTTGGGAAATGATTCCCCCAAAAGGACTTTTAGAGGAGAGCTGGAAGGAGAGTTGGCAGATCGCCTCCTGTTGTGTTTTTCCAGCAGGGGGCACTATTGGGAATGATGCTGGAGGATCCTTTGTAGCTGGGAGCCTTCCCGGGGTGGGGGGGGGGGGGGGGGCCTGGGCTTGTCACAGGTGCCTTCCAGGCTTGGTGTCCCCAGACCCTGGAGCCATTTCTCAGGAGCGAGCAAGTGCCAGATCATTGTATCCCAAGGGGCTGCCCGAAATGCTGACCTGAGCAGGAACCGGTTGAGTCTGCATCTGGCCTGCATGCCCAGGTTAGGGAGCGCCTGCTGGGCACCCAGTCCTGCCGAGGCTTGAGAGCAGCCAGCCTCCTCTGTCTCTTTAAGGAGGCATATATGTCTGCCGAATCTGAACTTGGGAGTACCGTGGATGTGTTCACGTGGTGACACCACACACACCTGTGATTGCTTGAAGAGGTGTAGCTCTCTGGGTGGCTTCCTCTCCTGCCCTTTCCCAGCCTGGTGGCCACAGACAACTGGCAGTTTGAGGGACGAATGAGCAGGAGGCGAGGGGGACTCTACCGGGCTCGAAGCTGTTGATGCTGGGCAGGAAGAAGGGTCCAGGCCCAACAGGTGGATCAGAGCCCCTGTAAGATAAAAACCAAGCTGTATAGATCTGCGGCAGGGAAAGCAGAGGAAGTTTGTCTCCTCCGAGTGGAATTGGATTAGTGACAGACTTGAACAGCCGGTTCGGTCGAGAGAGAACTTAATTCCTCCTGTATTATTCACACGGCTGATTTTAATCAGATGTGAAGAGACAGCTGGAAGAGAGAAGCGGGTCAGCCCAGTGCCTGGTGAGGAAACTTCATGTTCTCTTAGTCATCTTCAGGGAACTGGCAAGAGCACTGCGGGCTGGGGGCTTGGCGCAGGGCCTGTGTGGTTTACTGCTTCCCCGAGGCACTGGGCATGACCTCCAAGAGCCCCGTGGCTGGCCCTTGTCTGGAGTCAGTGTGACTTTTGAATGGCACGTGGCAGACACGGTCACTAGTTGTGTTCAGACAGAGCTCTTGCCGCCTGTACTCAGGAAGAATCCGAAAAGGCGGACCAGATTCAGCCCACTCCAGAATGATGCAGCCATTGTCTGCGAGGCATCCTGAGGCTTTTCTGCTTCAACACCTACTGAAGCTCGGAGGAGACCTCTTCCTGGTCAGATGTGGAGATAAGCCGTGGTGGTGTGGTCATAGAGCCCACGCCCCTTGGGGAATTTGCCTGGCTCCTAGAGGCAGTGCTCCCCCCTCCCGTAGCAGGTCAGGCAGGAGGGTGAGGAGGGGTAGCGCTGGGCCGCTAAAGAGAGTGCAGGGTGGTGGTGGGGGAGCTGAGAAACTGGCTTCGGTTCTCACGGTGTGACCCATGGGAGCTGACCCGCAGGAGCGAGGTGAGGGCATTCGTCAGGCCAGCTCCGTGGTGCTGTGAGGAGAGAGCCGGTCCTGTCACTGAGCGACAAGGCAGACCAAACACTGATGTGGGCTCATACACCTTAGGGCATGAGCGGGTGGCAGGGAAACCAGGACGCTTGTTAGCCAATTCTCATGAGCACACAAAGACACACAGAGGCTTGCTTTGTGCTGTGATCCTCTGAACCCTCCCCTTCTCTCTCATGAATACCTCCTGCCTGTAGCTGTACAGTAAACGTGACAGTCAGTGAGGTTTCTAGAAATAGCAGGTGGTGACAGATCCCACAGGTGAGAGGAAGCAGGCCGGAGCACAGCTGGGAGCTGCTGTTGGCAGTGTCCAGGAGGCCCTCCTGACCTCTGCCCCTGGGCTTCTGAGCTGCCGCCCAGAGGAAGGAACCCCAGGGCTTCTCCTTGCAGACCCTTCTCTCACTGGCTGCCTCCCCCACCTGCTTTCCTGCACGAGCACAGGGAGAACTGGCTGGCTGACTCCGGAGGAGGACATTTTGATGTCTAAGAGAAAGAATGCTGCTAAAGGGGGAGCAGGCAGAGGCCAGGGTGGTGACTGGATGGGTTCCAGCAGCAGATAAGTGGGCTTATGGAGGTAATTTCCTCAGACAACAGGGTCCCTAATGGAATTAGGACCGCCAGGAGCCACACAACAGTCAAGTCTGCCTGTGCCCGATGCGGGAGGCTCCTAGCATCCTCAGTGGCAGCAGTGTGGTCAGCCACCTCGGTCTGGTGGGTCTGCCTGTCGCTGTAGCAGCCTAGTGCCTTATGGAAGACCGTGGTGCTCTCTCCTCTTGCTGAGGGCATGGGTCTACGGTGCTTTCCTACTTCTGTGTGGCCAGAGTATTTGACTTCACTCCAAACCCTTCCTCGGACTGGGGTGCCACTTCTGCTCTCGCAAGATAAGAAGTCAGGCCGAGTCCCTGGCCTGCAGTGTCAGGTGCGGATCTAGGGAAGCCTCTGGCCCACCGGAACAGGGTTTTGCATCCCAACAAACACAGGCTTGAGTAACTGGAATGTGGTGCTGCCGGAGCTGCCAAAACCTTCCCCTGGCACCTCAAGGGGACAGCCAGCATGCAACTTGGGTAGAGGATCCAGGAATTCTTGGAGCCAACATCGTACAAACGAGCGGAAGGCTCTCGGAGGCCCCCGCAGCCTGGGCTTCCTGCCTGGGGAAGTGGCCAGGTCTCTTGGGGGCAGCCTCGTGCCTGATCTTGGAGACTGTGAGGGCCGGCACAGAGCTTGAGCCTGCCCTCTCCTGCACCACCTCCAGCCTGCACTCTGCCCTGCTCCCCCCTGGAAGGAGAGGAGCCAGAGCTGGGGGAAAGCGGGGTGTCGTGATGAGTAACAACAGCTGTTGAGTTCTCAGCGCACCTCACGCATGTTGCTGAGTGCCTCACGGTGCTTCCCAGTAACTGTGTGTCCCCCTGTGAGGAAGGGGCGCCACCACCCCTCTTCACAGCCGACTGCTGAGGGCACAGCGAGTGAGTGACCCGCCCAGGGCCACCCAGCTGGTCAGTGCCTTTGGATCAGGCAGCCTGGCTGTGCCTGTGTGTGACTCAGTGTGGGGAAGGGCTGTGGGTGTCTCCCTGTCCCACTGAGGAGCCCACCTGAGGTCTAAGAAACCTCAGTGGAGACACTGGGTTTTCACACCTTTTTTTTAGGGGGGAAAAAAAGTGTATTTATTTATTTGAGAGAGTGAGAGAGCATGCATGTGAGCATGAGTGGAGGCAGGGGGCAGCGGGAGAGGGAGAGACAGTCTCAAGCAGACTCCATCCTGACTGCAGAGTCTGACACGGGGCTCAATCCCAGGACCCTGAGATCAGGACCCAAGTAGAAGCCACGTTGGACGCTTCATGAGTGCACCATCTAGGCGCCCCTGGTTTCACACCTTTTGATTTAAATTCTCCCCTGAGAGGATTTTGTCCCAGTGAGACTCGGGTTCTCGTTCTTTCCTGGTTACCATTGTGAGTCCCATTATCAGAGAGCACATAACTCCTGGCCGTTCTCCTCTGACTGCATTTAGGGAGAAACCCATCCAAACTTGGCTCCCTTCTAGAGGGAGTTCCATTTAAGCAAAGAAATGAAAGCTCTCTCCAGTCTTATTAGAGCCGGCTCTTCCAGAGGGCTTCTGAAATTGGTTCCACCAAAGAAGACAGCTCAGACGCCTCCCTACACTCAGCTTGTTAGTCAGGAACTTCAAGGCCACAAGATTTGGCAGGGTTTAAAGAGCCGGCTCTCAAGCTGTCTCATCTGAGCACACCGACGCTGCCTGTGTTTGATGGCGAAGCGATGGGTTTGGAGCCTTCCTCCCCCACCTTTAGGGAGCAGAGATAGTACCAAGGACTTTTCACATTTAGAGACTGCCAGAGCTCGAGGCAATGGCCAGACCATCCAGCTGGCTTCTGTGGTTTAACTCCAGCGGAAAGAGGCTCAGAGAGGTCCACTGAGGCCACACAGCAAGCTGGTGACAGAGGAGAATTAGTGCCCAGATCTTCTCAGCCCCATGTGGAGCTCTTGCCTTTCCTGTGCATCCCACCCTTTCTAGCCTACGTCTGATTCACTCAGCAAACACTGGAGCTGCTACTAGGTAGGAAACAGTAAGCTAACTGGGTTTAGGGGATATGAAGGTGATCAGTGTCCCCCTTCCCTAAAGACCCCCTTTGCCAAGTCCAGGAGCTGGATGTAGAGCACAGTCTCACCCAGGTGGGTGATGTCAGGAGTCGGATGCTTCTGTTGGGGGAGATCTGGGAGGTGGCTTCCTGAGTCAGGGGATAGGGGCTCAGCAGTCCAGGGGGTCACAAACTCTCATGCCTTTGCCAGCACGCCAAGAGCTCAACCCCTGATCCTCCCCTTCCCTTCTGCTGTTTCCCCACCCTGTGCATCTCAGGGCAGCAGCCTTCCTGGGAAGGTCTTGTAGTTTCCAGACAGAGCGCTGCCCCTTGGACACCATCCTCCTTGCCCAAACCAGCCTTAGCTAGAAAGATCATTGCCTCCCAGCCCGTAGATGGAAACCCACTCTGAGCTGCCGGGTCACGGGCAAGTCTGCTTTGGGGCCACCAGGGGAACCAGCAGTGGAAGGGACACACACCTCCTTGTCTGACACAGGCCTGCCTTGCCTGAGGCTTGTGCTGCCGAGCTGGTCCTCTGAGCCCTGGAGACTATGAGCATCCCAGGCTGACATGACCATAGGCAGGGCCCCACAGAGGCACATTAGAGACTCCTGCAGATGGGGACGTGAGACTCTTACAGTGTCCAGGGAGCTCCTGCCCTCTGTGAAAAGATGACATTGACGACATTTTCCTGCTGACATGCTTCTGTCCACCAGCCGTCCCTCCTGGCATGTCCTCATTTGTCACTTCCTCATTTGAGTTCCTGGGCAAATCTGGAAACTTACTTGGGACTGCCCGCCAGCTTCTTCGGTGTCTCTGAGCAGTCTTCCCTTTCACTCCAAACCAGCCCTGAGGTTGGACCCCTTAGTGCCCAAGGCAGGACGGCACCTGTCGCGAAAGCAGGAATCCAGCTGCCTTTCAACTTCTTCTCTGCTTCCTTGCAGCTCACCCTGCAGAGCGCCAAGTCCCGAGTGGCCTTCTTTGAAGAGCTCTAGCAGGTGCCCAGCCACCCCAGGATCTGTCACGTCTGCTGCTCCCAGCGCCAGAGGGATGGGTCAGACACCGTGGGAGTCCTCGTAGGTGTGCTGGCTTGGAGCTTCTGTGGGAGCTCTGGAAATTTCCCCAGCTGAGTGGAGAGCCCAACCCCCTTCATGTGCAATTGCCTTGAACTGTGACCTGCAGAGAGCTCTCTTATGGGGTTCTAGCTCTTTTTAAAATTTTTAAAGAAGTATTTGTCTTTCCTCATCTGATGTGGGGTTCCATACTTCCTTTGTCAAAGGCACCCTGGGGCATGTGGGTCCTTGTCCAGCGCTGACCTCCCCAACACAGGGAAGTGGCTGTAGGGAGTGCAGTGCATGGGAGCCCCAGAGACAGGGAGGCTGGTGCCTCTGCCCCCACCCCACCCTGGGTCCCAGAACATTCATCTCCACTGGTGAGGAACTGGCATGGAAAGAAGTGTGGCTTGCCTAGGCCCAGGCCCGGAGCGGCCTGCCTGCTGCATGTCACCGGCGAGCTGGCGTGTGGCTCGTGACAGGCCACACAATGGGTCTTCAGCCCAGGCACCCCCGAGACCGCGCTCTGGCTGCCAGCTGGTGGGCAAGGGGGAAGACAGCTGTGACGGGGGGAAGACTTCAGGCTGAGGCTGTGATGACGGGCCGGCTGCCAGCAGTGGGGCAGGGAGGCCAGCAGAGCTGTGGGAATCTGCTCCACAGAACACGCGCTCACAGACCAAGGGACGCAGGCGGGAGCTGTGTGTCTTCCTCACCCCCCTTCAACCTTAGTCTTTCCTGCCTGTGGCAGGCTGGGGAGCTCCCTGGTCACTGGTAGTTAGCCCCTGGTAGCCCAGCCAGGCTCCATTAGGGCTTCGAGTCCCCCCAGGTACTTCTTGCTGAGCCCCCCGTCTGTGCGGCTGACCCAGATCACCTGTCCTGGCCAGCGCCAGCAAGCCCTTCCTAAGCCTTGATTGTACTGGGCCTCCTTTTGGTGTTGCCCTTGCAGCCCAGGCTTTATCTTATATTCCCCCTTGGGCCGTACGGGGTCCCAGCACAAGCCAGGTGCACAAGCCAGGTGTCCCCTCGCTGTTGGTGCTCTGCATCGGCTGTGCATGGCTTTCTGCTGCTTGGGCAGCAGCAGGTCCCAGAGCCACCCCAGGCACCGTGCTGCTCAGCTCGGGGCCACTTTCTCTTCTCTGGTTTGGTGGTGCTGCTGTGACCCACTGGCCATTCAAATCCCTCCAGTGGGGTATTACACAGAGTAGAAGATAAGTCAGAACCAGCAAGAAGAGGCTTATTAAGTGTAGACATGTGAGTGAGGGTCTAGAGATTTCCTGGGAGAGGGGGGCGTCTGTGATTGTCCTCTGTGGTTTCAAGAAACTCACAAAGATCCTGCCTTCTTTACATAGTCAGGCTGACCTGATGGTGTCCCCTGTTGGCCACCCCCCACACACACACACACACCTGGGACCCCCTTGCCCTGAGGAAGGCAACCATGTGTGTACTCAAGCTTGGGGCATGCAGGGTAGAACTCCACCTCCAGTGCTAAGTGTGGATGGCTGTGGCTGACAGGGTTTCCTTGTCCCTCAAAACCCTCTTCCCCCTAGATGTGGTCCCAGTAAAGCGAGTCCTAAGGCGTTCGTAATGTAGGGAGGGCCTGGCTCTCGTGTTGAGGCTTTGTCTCCCTGGCCTCACCACCCACCCCTGAATTTCCATGACGAGTTCCTTTCTTTCCGACCTGCAAATTGAATCTGTAACAGTGGCTGTGGGCACAGGAGCATGGTAGTGGTTTATATAAATGCTGTCGGGCTTTGTTTTTTTTTTATTATTTAACTGCTGTGTGTGTGTTCCAAGTCCGGGAAATGCCGAGCCATGTGGCCACAAGGGAGCCAGCTGGCATCTGAGCTGTGGCAGGAGCACCCTCGGGCCCAAGAGCAGACTGGGGGGGCGGGGGGGGGGGGCGGTGGGCAGCAGAGCCTCGCTCAACCAGGAACACTTCAGCCCTCGTTGGAGGCGGGAGCTGGCGTGTACCTCCCAGAGACGGGTGGGCGGAGAGGGTGATGGCCCTCCGAAAGGCCCTGAGCCACAGCAGAAGGAAAAGGAATGAAAGAGGAATGTGGTTTTCAGGGACTCGTGCCTGTGGCTCAGGTGACTGTGTTCTTTTCGAGTGAACATTTTGGGGGCATGGGATCTTATTAGGTAGAGGCCTCTGAGCCCCCCTGGGAGCAGGGCCCTAGCCGCAGCAATTTCATTCGGCCGCTGCTGACGGTCCTTGCCCCACTGGTGACACTACTTGTGGCTACGCCGTTGGCCCTTTGCTGCTGTGCACAGACCACCTCGTCCGTCCTGACCGGGGCCCTATGTCAGCTCCAGCAGCGCTTTGACCTGTGGTGTCCACTCAGTTATTCACGTACCTGCCAGGCCCCGCTAGACAACACCCTGTGCCATTATGTAACACTTCTCAAGTGATAGTGTTTTGTAATCTTGGGGACAGGCTTCTCTCTCCCTCTCTTCTCTCTGACCAATCAGAACAGCAAATCCAGAAGCCGACAGCCAGGACTGGGACGGAGTGCTACTCGCCGCTGCTGCCAGGGCTGGGGCCGCAGGGGCCACCTCAGTGCGGGGACAGCCCCTCCCAGCTGTCCTGGGGCCAGGCAGGCCCCCCCCCGCCTTACCCCCGTGGGCTTCCAGGGAATCTCCATCCCTTTTCAAAGATGTCAGACCACACTTGTTCCAGTGAGGTCTGAGTCTCGTTTCCTGTCAGGGCCTGACCACGGAAGGCTATTTTCTATTCCGGGGGATTGTTGTAATTTAAATGATTGTTTTAATAAAAATTCTAAGCTGTCAAAAGTGTCTTGGGCTTCTTTGGTTTGCTTGCTGCCCCAGCCTGGGTGTGGCAGGGCTCGCTCTTGTGGGCACTGAGGAAACCTGGCCTCCACCTTCCCTGCCTGCCCCAGGGACCTCACCTGTAACAGAAGGATCAACTTTTCCGGGTCGACGAGATCACCCCTTACTGTACTTTCACCTGGGAATGCCCTTCCTTCCCTACCACACCCCGTGGGGCACTCAGTGTCTCGGAGAGGGCCCTGGACAGGGTCCCGTTGTGGTTCCTTTCCTCCCTGCCTGTCCTCAATGCCAGACCTGACAACTAGGGTGCTAGACTCAGCAGCCCCTTCAGGTGCTTCTGCGTCCAGGTGTCCCCATTCTGGGCGCTAGAGGAGGGGGTGGGAGATAAGGACTTGCAACTACCATGGGACAGCTCTATCTCAAACCATGCAGCCTAAAATGAAAGATTCAGGCAGCACAATGCCTTATCGGGCCTTTTCGGGGGCCTGCCACACATCGGAATACATTTCAGGTCTCTGTTGTACAGGCCAATCCCGAAAATAAGCTATCACAATTCACAAAAATTTCAGGAGTTGGAGATAAGTATAGTTTTTAAAATCTATTTTGGAAAGATATGTTTGAAGGCATAGAATTAGAAAATGGCCACAATTTTTATTTATTTTGTGTGTGTGTTCCAAGTCCAGGAAATGCCGAGCCATGTGGCACAAAAATATTTATTTTGTTTTAAATTTATAAAATTAGTAGCTAATTAGACTTAAATAATATGGAGGTGCTTCACTTCTTAAAAAATGTAGATTGTTATTTTCAGTGATTGGAAATAGTTTGATTGCCCCTTATAGTGTGAGCCAGAGAAAGTACTTCGTAAATACTGGTCATTTGAAGCTGCCCAGACGATATTTTTACCTGACCTTTTAAAGCCAACCTCCTAAAGATAGTAATATTCCCATACAGATCCTGAAAGCTCCATTAAATGGGGTGAGAGCAATAACATTACCTGGTATTTTGGTACTGGGGACACCAGTTGAGTTCTACTCTGCTTTTTTTGTTTGTTTGTCTTGACTGTGCTGTAAACCCAAAGCCGCTAGCCGGACCTCAAGGGCTCAGTGGTAAGCGTTTGCAGCAGGGTCCCTTGGGGTCCCCAAGTGGCCCCTTCTGACCTCCCTGCCAGCACTTGGTCTGCCTTTGGTCATTGCCTGAGAGCCAAGTGCCTGGTGGCTGCTCCTAGAGCTGCCTGCCCCATAAGCCTTCGCTTTGGAGGAATGGATAGCGTGCCACCCACATACAACGGTGAATCCTGGCCGCAGGACGCTGGGTGGAAAGGTATTGGTGCAACTGCGTCAAATCCAATTTCTTGCACATCCGGGGAAGGGAGAGTTGAGCCGTCCGCATATCCTCTGTCTCCCTCTCCTCTCCCTACTTGGTCGGCCCGCCGCGACGGGGCTCCCTGGCAGCCTGTCATGACTGCATTATGGCAGGTGGCTGAGGCCGCAGTCCAGTCCCCGATGGGCTGGGGAGTCGGGAGCTCGCTTGGCTTGCAGGGAGCCGGCTCGGGCGGATCATCAGCGCCACCAGCCCCTGAGCTGACTCAGAGCGGAGCCCTCGCCTCGTCCTCTCCCGGTGCCCACTTGATGCCCGTCTCACTGGGGCGGCAGCCCCAGAATAGCACCTGGCATCTTGCCTCCAAGCTGAAGAAATCCAGACCTGTGAGGAGTGCCGCATTCAGAGCGGGAAGAGGCTCCCCTGTCCCTGCCGTCCCTGCTGGGCCAGGGGCTCTGCTTCTCCAAACCTGCTTTCCCCTCTAAAAAGAGGGTTGACAGTGACCTCTCTAGGTACCTCTGGAATGTTGTCTGAATAACGTGAAGAGCAGATTCTGAGCAGTACTCAGATTTCTAAGAAAAAGAGGGAGGACATGGGGCAGTGTCACCATTATTTACAAGTAATAGAAGCGGCACTCGTGAAGCGGCACTTTTTTTTTTTCCTTGACACCCAGCCGGGGAGAGGGCTAAGGAAACCATAGAGCTGAAGGGCTCAGCCCTTCCTGACTTGGAACTCAGACCTGGGTCCCCATCCCTTCTCAGCGACTTGCCAGCCGTGTGGCCCTAAGCAAGTTACAGGGCTTTTGTGGGGATTAATAAGAGAGCTCCTAGCACGGTGCCACTTGGTTGAGGGTGGCTCTTTGGGGAGGGGGGTTGGGGGAGCTGGGGTGGGCATTGTAAGGAGGAAGCAGAGAAAAGAGCAGTGGTGACCAGAGGAAGCTGTGGCTCGAGGGGTCAAGCCCACCAGCTGCCCCCAGTGGGGGGTGGGGGGAGCCGTCCCTCCACCTGTGCCGGGAGCTTTAATGAACTTGCATCTGGCTTGTTTGTCCTCGCTGTGTTTGCCCAGTGCCAGCTGCAAAGCCCTGGAGATGATAGATAACCCAGGCTGGGGCTGCATGGAAAGGATGTTCTAGTGTTGTTACATTAATGCCCGCTGCTCTGGTCAATAATTTACCGGAGGCTCAAGGCAAGAGAGGGGCTGGGTGGGCCACACCGGCTCCGCACCTGGCGCTCTTCCCCAGCCTGTGGGTGCCCGAGCTGTCAGAACCTAACCGCAGACACCAAGGAGGCATGGCAGTGACCTGATTTTCTCTTATCAGGCATAAGGAAGAAGTCCCCATGGAGTCTTGCCCATTTCCAATATAAATAATGTAATTCCCCCGCCTGCCTGCTAGGGGAGGAAGGGGCACTCTTTGATCCGAAGGAATTAAGTCCGTAAACAAAAGGGAAAAGGCTGCGGAGGTGTCTCCTTTCGGGAACCTGCTGTGCCATTTGCCCCGAGAGAAAGGAGTTAAATGCAGATGAGAGAAGAGGATAGGTTGGGGGCAGCCTCGCTCCCCCACTACCCCTCCCCCTCCTGATCTCCCTGAAGTTGCCCTTTGTCCCCGGCGGAGCCAGGAGACACTCTCTCAGGGTCCCAGCCTCAGACCAGCCCCTGTGTGGTGTCCCTGTTCCCCTCCCTGGACGGGCCCAGCTGGGACCACGGGCAATTTTCAATGGAGGATGATTCTGGGGGAAATCTGTGTGCCAAATCTGCTTGGTCTGGGATAGGCAGCTTAGCCCAGGGAGCCCGGGGTGGGAGAAGGGTGCCCCCACTCTCCCCTCCTCTGTCATGGGATGAAGGGGCCTGTGGCTGGTGGAGTCCCCCAGACTGTGTGCCACAAGGGCCACTCAGGCTTCCAGGAGAGCAGAGTCTGGAGTATGGTCCTTGAGAGGCTCTCTGCTTGCAGCTGTGTGGCCTTGAGTAAGTCCCTCTACTCTCTGGGCTTCCAAGTCCTTAGCTATAAAAAGTCAGGTTTGGGCCAGAGGAACTCTGGTGAAGCCCTTTCTTGTTCCAATAGTCTTCAAACCGCGTGTTTCTAAAGGAATTCCTCAGGCTGGTCTCCCCAGGCCCTGTCAAACCAGTTTCACCACCCAGGGAGCCTGATGGGAAGTGAGGGACCCTCTCTCCCACAGGGGCAGTCACAGCCAACTGAGCTGGATTGGACCCTGGAACCGGGTGCCCTGCCCAGCTGGCCAGGCTCGCCCCAGTCGGTCCCTTCTCCAAGCTCCACGTTCCTCTGGCACAAGTGAAGGACTGACGATTGTGGCGTAAGCCCCCAAGTTAATATGAAGGGCAGCGGGCACGGGGCAGGGCTCCCTGGGCTTTCCCAGGGCTTCCTCCTGAGCCCGGGCTCTTGTCTGCTTCAGGGAGAGAGGATGAGGCGGCAGGAGCCGGACCGCTGCGCTGTGGCAGTCGCGGTGCCCTGAATCCCATGGGGACCTCCGTTCCTCGCCCACGCCTCCATCCCTCCCCCAGCCTCCTGCTCCCAGCCTGAAGTTCCCGAAGCTGAATCTATTAAGTCCTTCATATTAGCCAGCAAAGGGGGAAACAACCCTCTTTCATCTTAACTGGAGTGAATTTGCATTAACACCTGGGGAGTTCTGTTTGCCTTGAGAAAGCACATTGCTATTCTGAGCGGCACACGCTGCGGAGTTAGTCCGCAGTATCCTATTCTTTTATTAATACGGCTTTTCTCTCCTCCCTCCTCTTTCCCATGGAAGAGAGAGAGCGGCTGGGGATGCCAGGGCTCCCCGCCCCATGTGGGAGCGTCCAGGGAACCGGTGGAAGGGGGAGCAGGGACCAGCTGCCAGGTGGAGTGGGCACCGCTTGCCCACCAAGCAGGCCTGTGAGCTGCCCCCTAACCCCCCAATCCCCCGCTCTGAGAGACCACCCCGTGCCAGGGACAGCCCCCTCCCTGAGCCAAAGCCAGGACCCCCATCCGCCACTCTCTGCTGGGGCCAGCCAGTGCTGGGTGTAGGGTGGAGAGGCCTGGGAAGGCAATAGGTGTCCACAGAGGAGGAGCTCCCTGGGCAGGGAAGGGGGCCAGGAAATACAGATAACTTGGGGGGTGGCTCCCACAGGGCTGAAGGGCCCCAGAAGTCACGATGTGGAAGTCACAGCATTACAGGCACGCCTGACTCAGGCTGCCACATGTCTGCCCCAGGCGCACTGGTCCCAGACCCTCCAGCAGCAGGGCTGGCGTCAGCCACCCCCATGTCCTGTCAGCCAGGATCCCATCTGTGCAACTTAGGGTGGGTGCACCCAGGAAATGTTGAGTCTAGGTTGGGTGTGGATTGGACAGATTGTGGTTTTTCAAAGGAGGTTCTAGGAGAGAAAGGGGACACAGGGACGGGGCAGAGAACAGTAAGTGGTGACACATCAGCCCTTCTTGCTTTCTAGTCCTTCAGGAGGCCCAGCTCCTCCTTGGGTTCAGACCTGGAAGGGACTTACGCCCCGTCTTCCTACCCACAGCACTCACTGGCCCGGATTCGAAGCTGAGGGCTGCTCAGAGTCCAAGATGAGCGGTGGAACAGCCGTACAGCAGGTTACCTCCCATCCCCACTCCTGCTTCCTGGCAACCCCAGGAGACAGGGGGAGATGAAGACAATGCGATGCGAGGCAGACAGCCCCATCTCCTCTGGGGTGGGGAGCTGAGCAGAGGGAGGGTGCCTCGAGGACTCCAGGTAGCACAGCAGAGCTGGAGGGGGTGGGATCCTGCTTCCTGTGGCACATTCCTTAGCTCTCTCACATTTTTTCCTGCACAGTGGAATCAGTTCCCACTGACCACAGGGTCATCGTGGGGGACAAACAGGGTCACGGACACCAGGTTCTGAGCAAGTGCCTGCTGCAGCGAGAGTTTATTAAACAAGACCGGTCACCGTGTGGTTTATAGCCCTTTACTATTAGCTTGTTCTAGACTCCGTGATCACAGGGGACGGCTCAGGGCAGCAGGGGCTGTCATGGGCGGGAAGAGGCTCTCCTAGAGTTCAGCCTCTCACTCAGGCGTCCTGGGCAGCTGTGCCTCTCTCCAAACCTCCTGAGCTTACCCCAAAGAAGTGTGGGGGGGGGAAGGGAGGGGGCCAATGGCAGGGGTGGGGGTCGGGGGGAACCCTCCCAGCACTGGAGCTCAGGCCATTTGTAGATTGACTCTGGAGAGGCGCTGGTGGTGGTAAAGGTGCCTGAGTGGGTGACAGCTGCAGCTGGTTGGCACAGCCCCTTGGGACCTGGAGGGGTGTCTGGAGGGTCTGGGAACCCCGAGCCAGCATCAGCATTCCACGGGCATCCCCGGCCCCTCTGGCAGCCTGTCCACCCCCACCCCCGACCAGTCCCATGCCAGGTGCCACGGCTGCTCTCTCCAATGACATTTATAGGCTGGGAAGTGGCCACCGAGATGTGAAATCAGGACCAGCCTGGGGCTAGCCCACTTCATTACAGCCAGCTCTGCACCGCTGGGTAGGTCAGCACAGGCCAAGCACAGCCCCCTCCCAGAGCCCCCCACCTCCTTCGGGCCTGTCCAGCACCAGGCCTGGCTCAGGAGAGCAAATTCTAAAACCCCATCCCAGCAGTGACCGACCCTGTCTGCCTGGGGTCAGGGCCACAGGGTCCTCTGAGACCCTGCTCTGGCCAGACACTAAGGAGTGTGAAAAGGATAGCACTGATCTGTGTTTGGCTTGGCGTTCTGGGTTTCTCTCTTTAATCTCAGTGGCCCCCAGGAGGGCCTCCTGCTTCTCAATTTCAGAGGAGAGTTCCTCCCCCTGGCCCAGCTCAGAGTGGATGGAACAGAGCCCCCACCCCTCCTTACATTACCTCCAGGTGGCCATGTGCTATCTGAAGGGACCCAGCAGTGGGGCCAAGCCCAGGACAGGACAGGTGTGGGAAGGGCTGTCTGGGGGTGGGATCACATTCTGGAAGCCCCCCCAAGGCACAGGAGGAATTGAGGATTCCGGGCTGGGTTTAGCTCTGCTGGGATGCCTGGGCTAGTTCATTCCTGAGTCCCCCACTTGGCAGCTCCTGATTGAGCCAGGCCTGGCCCAGATATGTGGGCCCGGGGGGAGGGTGGAAATAACCCAAGTTCTGGGTGCACAGGTGGGCTCTGCTTCATCCCAGCTGGGGGGCTCCAAGCCAGTCACATCAGCTCTTGGAGCTCCAGTTCTTGAGGCTGAAAAACAGGGTCGCCAGTGCCTGCCTTGGATGAGGAAATGAGACAATACACCTCAGGCGCCAGGCACCGAGTGCGCCCCGTGACTGCCGGGTGCAGTATCTGCTACCCGAAGGGCTGCTTGCCGCCACATCCTCACTGATGCCAAACTCAGTCCTGATCCACCTGTAACTTCCAGAATACCCGGCTGCAAGCAGGTGGCCAAAACCTGGTCCGACTTCCCCCGTGCCCAGCGCAGTACCTGGCTCTGAGTAGGCAGGAGCTCAGTCCATATTTGCTGAGTGAGGGAAAGGGTCTCAGTTTCCCTGTCTGTGCAATGAAGCTCTTAAGGCCCAAGATCTTACCCTACTCCCTAGGCTGCTATGCGATTATGATGAAAGGTTAGCTCAGAAAGTGTTTGCTTTTGTCATTAAAATGCTGAGGAGGAGGAGGGCTGTGACTTCCGAGAAAACCAGCTGAGGGGGGGCTGGGAGAGAGTCTGGGGCGTGATGTCCCCTAGCCAGCTGGTCCCATCCGCTGAGCTGTAATCACCAGGGACCTGGTCCTCACTCAGTGCCCCTCTTCCCCCTCCCCAGCCCCTCTGGCCCAGAGGGACATCCATCAATGTCTCCTTCTCCCTGATGCCCAGACAACGAGCGGGTCCCACCTGAATCTGGTGGGCCAGTTACTGCCTACCCCCTCTGCCATCAGCCAGAGGAGCGGGGGCCAGCTGGGTAAGAGACAGCCGGGGGGCCTCATCTCCAGGAAGCCTCTCCTCTTCTGGGTGAGGGGACACTACTGTGTCTCCATTTTACAGATGAAGACATGGGCTCTGAGAGGCCAGAGAACTTACCCAGGGTCACAGAAGTGGGTCCCAGAGCTGTCACTCAAACACTGGTCATTCTGGCCCCAGGTTCCCCACTTTTAATTTCGGCCACCCTCTTCCAGACCTCAATTTCCCCCGTGCCCTAGGAGAGCTCTGATGACATCCTGAAAGTTCGGGTCCCCACAGAGCCCGCCAGAGGTGGGTGCCACCTGCTCATCCTGTCCCAGCATCCCAGGGACAGCATGATGAATGGGGGATCTCGTGGGGGGGCAGGTGCGACACACCCACACACCCGCAGACCAGCCGGTTGGGTGATGGATCTTTTCTTCCTCTCCCCTCCCCAGGGGCTCGTGCCATCTGGTCAGGCACAGAGCCAAGCTGATGGATAGGCCACCCACCGGGCCCCACTGGCTGCGGCCACAGCCCTCAACCTCGCCGCTGCTCACCAGGGGCAGGAGGGCAGCTGCGTGGCCCCTCCAGTCGTTCCACAAACACACACTTATCGAGAGCCTACTATGTGCCGGAACATGGGGCAGGCAAGACTGAATGGGAAACCAGCTGTCACTCTCCCATGTGACAAATAGACGGTGGCTGTGAGAGATGCCAGGGAGGGGAGGCAGACGCATGGACTTGGGATGGGGTAGGGGGCCAGGGAGGCAGGGGGAGAGGGAGCCAGGTCAGCACTTCCAAAAGACCCTGTTGTCTTGGGGGAGGGGACCTACTGAGGGTCTGCAGAAATATAGAGGCAGCAGAGGGGTTCTGGGTGTTGGGACCAGAAGAGACAGCAAAGGGGAGGATGTGAAAGCCTCTGGAGTCAATGGTGGTCAGTGCTGGGATCCAGGGGTAACAGTACTGGCCCCAATTCGTCGATGAGGAAACTGAGCCTCGGACATGGGGAAAGGCTCGTCCAGGTCCCCCAGGAAGGGAGAAGCAGAGCTGGACTGGAGATGGGGTCGTGTGATGGTCAATGGTCCCCCAACCCCCGGTATCCGGGTCTTGTCCCCAGACCTTGTCTGGGGTAAGCGCAGAAGCCTGAGGACAGCCCCCACCACAGGCGCCTCCTCATTCAAGGAGGCAGCTGTCCCCTCCGTGCTGCCACGGCCCAGAGCCAGGCAAGAAATATCACATCATTAAAATGACAAATCCCTTCACTAACTGAACTGGAAGGCCTGCCTCCCTGCCTCAGAACCCTTCAGTCTCCTTCTTCCTGCCGCCCCCCAACGACTCCACCAGCTCATCTCCCCTTCCAGACCGGCAGGAGAGCAGGCTAGGACCACCCACTTGTCCCTGAGCTGACCTTGGGTCTCAGCCCTCCAGCAGGGCACCCCCTCCCAAAGGAGTAGAGGGGGAGCTCCTTTCTACAGGTGAGGAAGCAGCCTCCAAGGAGTAGGGGAAGCGAGGCCCTCCAACTGGGGCTCCTTCCTCTACAAGGGTCCTGGCCATCAGCCCCCATGTTAGCAGCAGAGGGCTGCCCTGAGTGACCCCAAAAGCCCATCCAACCCTAGGATTCCATGGCCCCCCGCCCTGTCCCTACGCAGAAGAGCAAGTCCAAAGCAAGCCTCACATTCCAGAATAGGGCCTGTGATCTGGGCAGAGCCTTTCTTCGGGGCCAAACCCGTTTCCCACTTGGGTGGGACATTTTCCTGTCTGAACCCCACCTGGTAAGGAGGATTTATAGGCAGGAACCCCAGTGGCCTTAAACAGGCTGCTGTCCTTGGTTTCCTCACTGACAATGGGGGGCTGACACCGCTCCTTCTGCCTGACGCTGAGGACCTGGAGGGTATCAACTGAACACACGTCTTGCCTCATACCCACTGATCCATGCTATCCTCTCATCCACGCCGGAGTGTGTGGAGAGGCCCGGGCGTGCAAAGTGCAATGCTCCTGCAGGTGCGTGCAATGCCCCAGGTTTTTGGGGCCGGGACATTAAGACCCCTGCACGCGCATATCAAGCCCCACGCATGCACACAAACCTGGCCCCAGACGCACACATCTGTGCCGACATGCCCATGTGCACCTATGCATGCCCACACCCCCTCACATGTCCACCGGACCTGGCCGTGTGTACATCTGGGTCACGTGGCCACAACTGTCTGGAGACCCATGTGAGGTCCAGGCTGCTCTGGGGAGCAGGGCAGGTGAACAGATGCTGGGAGATGCTGCCTGGCCCTGCAGGCAGCCCAGGTTCCCAGAATGACCCCCCCACACACTCCCCATCCCTCCTCCAGGACCAGCCAGCAAGGACATGCCGTCCGCCCGCCCAGTGTCCTGGTCTCCTTGGACGCAGACAGAGCCCATGGCAGCGTCTGGCGCCTCCGGACTTGGCCGAAGCAACGGCACTGCACCCCCGCCCCCCAGCCCCCTTCCCTGTGCCCAGCCCTGTCCTGCCAGCCGTTTCTCACCCACTGGCAGCTGCACAAGCTCCCCCTGACGCGCCCACTGCCAACTCACCACCTTCCTGGGTCCATGGTGAAGAAAGTATTTCTTTCAGGAATCACCGCAAGGGATGGTGAGCCTTACCGGCCCTCCTAACCGACCCTGAGCGGGCTCTTCTTCTCTCCAGACCTCAGTCTTCCCCTCTCGAAAATGGGAGGGAAGTCAAACTAGAAATTTGCCAAGATCCTATACATTTCTGGCTGTGCGAGTCTCCTGAAGTCCAGGAGAGAGAAGATGGGGAAAAGGGTCAGGTCAGAAGATACTGGGAGAAGGAAGAAGAATTTTAGGGAACAAGCCTAGCAAGGTGGGTGGGTGGTGACTAGAGCACCCCGAGTCTGGGGACTGTGTTTGGTGTGCCTTCTCTAGGGGCGCCTGCCACCTCCCAGGGGTGCTTTGTTGTCATTTTACAGATGAGGAAACTGAGGCCTGGGGAGAGGCGCCCTGAAGCCTCCAGAGCCCCCCAGCTTCCTGTACTTCCTCACAAGAAGGGCCCCTGTGTGGGAGCCATGCCTGAGAGAACTCCGGTACTCCCAGTCCCGCCCTCAGTCAGGGAGGGTGGCATTCCGGGAATGGCTTTCTCTGGAGCCAGGCACCTCCCCCTCCCCCCTGCTCCTGGCTCTGAGCCCACCCTTCTGCACTGCCCATCCATCTGCTGTCACTTCCTGGCAGGGCCAGTGGGCCGTACATCACCTGACGCCCAAGGAAGCCGGGCAGGGTGGGTGGGTGGGGCACTGCTGAGAGCTCAGACCCCCGTGCTCTGCCCATGTGGGAGCCACCTCAGGGCTGGGGTGGCACTTCAGGCACAGGGAGCTAGGGCCAGCAGAGGAGGGGTCTCCTGGGAGTCCCCAAGCCTCTTCCTTCCCCCAGATGTAGTCGCTTCTTGTGGGGGGAGGATGACGGAGGCAGTCAGAGATCATGGGATGACCTGGCGAGAGGGGAGGGGAGGCTGGGCCGTCGGCCCTCAGGTGGAGGACACTGAGGCAGAGCATTTTGTCTCTTCGGCCCTCAGGTGGAGGACACCGTGGCAGAGCATTTTGTCTCCCCCATGCCCACCTGCCTCATTTGCTGATGTGGGTCACTAGGGCGCCATCTCCTAACTGAGATACTGCACAGGGTTGGGGGCTGCGCCAGCCAGAGGGAAGGGCTCCCAGCTAGGGGTACTTTGGCCATTTTCTCCGCCTGGCATCGGCTTCCTGCCCCCTCAGCCGGCACACTTCCCAAAACCTGCCCTCGGCTTCCAGGGCTGAGTCTGGAGGGAGCCTCTCCTTCCTTCCTTCACTCATCCAACGACTATGTATGAGCACCTCCTGTATGGCACAACACTAGGGATGCAGCAGTGAGCAGAATCCAGGATCAGGCAAGAAAGAAGAGTCCACAATATGGTACACTGTAGTACGTGCAAGCCTGGACAAGCAAGGCTGTGGAGGATAGGTGCCATTTGTCTTTCTGTGTGTGTGTGTGTGTGTTTAAATGTTTTCAGCTAGGGTGATCAGGGAAGGCCCATTAGGAAGGTGATTTTGAGTAAAGAGTTTAAGGCACAAGTGATGAAGATGTCTAGGGGGAGTGCATTCCTGGCAAACAACACGGCCAGTGCAAAGGCTCTGGGGTAGGCATGGGCGTGGCACTCTGCTGGGAGCACCTGGGTAAGGCTGTGAGAGCCGGGGAGCAGGTGGGGACCAGGAGCTAAGGAGCGAGGCATTTTGGGCCCCTTGTGACTTTGACTCTCTCTTGGAATAAGGTGGATGCCATGGTGGGGTTTTAAGGGGACCACGCCAGAGTTTAGAAGGACAAACAGTGGCAGGTTAGGGACCAAGGAGAGGGACCATGTGACGAGGGCCATGGCCCATGATCTCCCTGTCCTCCCTCCATCCCTTCCTCTCTTTTCTATTTTTCTTTCTTTTCTTTATTAATTAATACAGCAAATATTTGTGGAGCACCAGGCGCAGTTCTAACCTTTTGTGAATTCAATCCAAACGACGTTACATCCTGCCTCCCCTGAACACTTCACCACGCCTGCCCCAGGTGCCTGGGGTGGGGGCTGGGCCCGCATGTCAGCCCACGTGTCCCTCACCCAGGTGCAGAATGACAGTGGCACGTGTGCAGAAAACCTACCAAACACTGGTGTTCAGGGCAGGGAAGCCTCACATGCACGGATGAGACTAGCATGGAACACAGGCAGAATGTCCTCTCCCCTCCCCGGGCCTCAGTTTCCCTGTATGAGAAACGAGCAGGGTCAGAGGACCTAAGACCCTTCCCTATGTTAAATGAGGACACTCTGTGGCTACCTAGAGTCCTGGGGGCCAGACCGCAAGGACACAGGGCTGTGGCTCTACCTGCGTGGACAGGAACTTCGGTGCATGCAGTAAACACACGGGTAAGGCTGCACAGAACCACGTGAGCCCACATGAGCTTAGGGAACACACATATGAGGATACGGGGAAGGACTGGGCTTGTGGGAACCCCTCCAGCTTGTTCTATAAGGAGCTGGGGTGTGAGCTTTGGGGTCTTTCTGTGGAGTGGTCTCCAAGGCCTCCTCTTCCTAACATGATGGGGCATGGGAGGGGCACAAGTCCCCCACACTGGGACCTCACCCAGTTACCCCAGGGGCCCTGCTGGGAAGGAGCAGTCGACGAGGAGGAGGTCCCAGTGGTGACGCAGCCCCAGCCGGGAAAGGGTCCCGCCTGCTGCTCCCTGCCCCTGGCCCCACATGGCCCCCCAATTCACCCCGGCTCCCCACAGCTCCTCTAATTACACAGCCATAAAGCACAAATCTCTAACGATCCAATTAGTAACGCCATTACTGCTCTGTCCAGGATTAAAATTACCAATTAAACTGCTGTCGATTTTATCATCACTTAGGCTCGACAGGACCAGGGCACTGTGGGCCACAGAGGCCCATTAGGAGGCCTTTGGGTGGAGGTGCTGGCTGGGACCAGGGTAGGAGGCTTAGTTTAGCCTTGGAGGACAGAGACCCAGAAGGAAGTCTTCCACCCACCGCCCCCGGCATCCTGGGACCCTGTCCCAGACCTGTCTCTCAATATCAGAGAGGATCACAGCCTGGTTTCCTAGAGAACTCGTGGTGGCCAGGGCAGGAGGGGCTCGGAAAGTCTGGCCCCCACTCCCCTTGCCCCCTCTCTGCCACCGTAGAGCCCTCTCCTTGGCCCACAGGCTTGGGGTGCCGTTCTCACTCCATGACCCCACTGTAGGGGCAGGGGTGCCACTCTGATGAGCTGCTCAGAGGTCAGTACTGTCTCCAGATGACAGTTCTGGGGCCCCTCTCCCTCAGAACAGGGGAGATCTTGGGAGGACAAAGAGCCCAGGGAATAGGCAAGTGGTGGCTCTCCTCAGAGGAGGGGTAAGCTTCCTGTCCCTGGAGGTGTGCAAACACCAGCTACCACTTGGCATGTGGCAGCAGGGGGAGACAGCAGCTTACACATGGGGAAGGCTAAGCCTGGGGCTCAATTGCTGCAACCAGGTAAATGACTTGGTCCATCTGAGAAAGAACTGGAGAGATCAGGGTCTGAGAATCTCCAGGGGGTTCAGTCCTCTGCTCTCCACATCTTGCCCTAGAGCTGCTTCCGCAGAAAGAGAAAGCCAGGGGCCAGGGAGGGGGCAGTGGGAGGGGTCCAGGCAACCAGAGAGAGAGGTAGGAAGGAACCTAAAAATTCAGCTCCAGGGGGTATGCTAAAGGCTGCCGGTCTGCAGCATCTCAAGGACCCCGGGCCCAGGGCTCAGCGCCTTCCGTGCCTTTCTCTAGCCATGCTTACCCTCACAGATAAATGCGCCAAGACCAAGACCAAGACTCCAAGTCCCAATGACTTGCCTGAGATTACACAGTTCTTCTCTTGTGTCTGACCCCAGAGGACATGTTCCAGCCCCCTTGGAAGGGGCGGGGTTTGCCAGGTGAGGCCGCAGAGCTCACCCACAGGCCCTGTGTAGCTGATGTTCAAAGGGAAGTTTACACCCAGCTCTTCATGTTGCACAGAGAGAGGCAGAGAGGAGGGGGCAGGCCCATGGGGAATTGCAGGGTCTCGACCTCACCCGACTCCAGAGGTAGCAAGACCTTGCAAGGAGAGGTAACTTCTGCCACCCACCCCCATGATGCCAGGGCCAGCCAGAGATGGGGCCTCTTCTGGGTGAAGCAGCCGCCCTGGGCAGGTCAGTTGAGTGTCTCATCAGAGGCAACAGACTGAGGCAGGGAACTGGGAGCCCAGAGCAATTAGGAGCTGGCTAGCGCCTTGTCTCCTGCCAGCTGCCACAGCTGTCACTCAGGAAGTAGGGCTGGAGCAGGGTCTGGACCAGAGGTACCCATGTCCCACTCCCGGCCAGCAGACTGACCATACCCTGGGCATAGGCTCCCACTTCCCAAAAGGGGAGCCAAAGGCCCAAAGGGGATGAAGGACAAGGATCTCTGTCATTTCCTGGGTGGGACATTCCCAAGTTCTTCTTATCCCTGTTTAGACTGTTTCCCCTCCAGGCCTTCGTCCTCTGGAGCAGTGGTTCTAACCCTGGTTATACCTTAGAAGAAGCTCCCAGGGAGCATTTTAAAAATATCTTTGCCCAGGCCCATGCCCAGCCCAGTGGAAGCTGACTTTGAGGTGGGGTGGGGGCCTGCATGAGTGCCTGTGCCCATCTCTTCTGGGCCAAGTTTTTGCACATATTGACAGCAAACCCTGCCCTGAGGACTAGAAGCTTGTCTACTTCTGTGGCCATGCCTCTCTCTGCCTTCTAGACTGCTCCTGGGCTCAGGAGAGTCTGGGGCCAGAGAAAGAGGTTCTAAAGGTCCAGCCTTTCAGCAACAGGTCTCAGTACTGTGTGCCAGGGACAGGGGCACCAGGTACCGCCACCTTCTTCACTCCATCAGATCTCAGCAACCCTAATTGTGTGGTGGCTGCGTCAACCCCATTTCACAGCAGAGAAAACTGAGGCAGAACTGGCATACTCAGGACACAGAACTGGTAACAGCAGTCAGCATTCATCTCAGCCACATCGGACTCTGAGTCCAGTGCTCTTTTTCCATCACCAAGTTTCCTCTCAAGGAGCAATAAAGTCAAGGATCTGTCCCCTTTGCTCTATGTCCCTCTGATGGGCTCTGTCTCGTGCTCTGTCCTGTCTACCCCTGTCACCTACAGCAGCTGGAAATCTGAAGACTTAGACTGGGTGCCCATGGCAGGGCGGGATCAGAGCAGACAGGGGCCCCTAGATTCTGGCCCACACACCCTCCTAGCTGGGTTGGCCTCTGCAAGTCTATAAATTCCATTATTCATCAAGTGACTGTGTGAGTTTGCCTAGACAATGAATATTTTATTCACCTCCAGACACTGTCCCCAGAGGTTTCTTGGAACAATATTGCTCCCTAGCCAAGGGGCAGAGGCCAGAGCCTCTGCCCTCCCTGGAAACCCCCTTCCCCTCAGCAGCTCCCCCCCACAGGCCCCACAGTTTGGACAGCATTGTGGTTAGCAGTCCCGGATTGACCTTGAGCTTGGCACTTGCCCTCCCTCCACTTTGATATCCTCTTCTGGACAGTGGGCCCCTTTGTTGCCGTGTCAGGCTGTACATGCCTCCACAACTGCACCCTATGTGGCTGGGCCCAGGGCTTTGCCAGGAGCTCTCCCTGGTGCTGAACGTGGGTGGCAATAGAATGTTGGCCTCGGAGGAGTTGCTTCCAAGCCAGCGAGGGTGGCAAGCCTGCTAGTTTTTAGAGGAGAGGGCTCCAGTCTCTGGAAGGGAGGCACCTAGCCTCTGGACAGGGTAGTCCCCATTCCTCTCCCCTTCCTCCCTGCCACTGGGTGGATTCTCCCAGGGTCTCTTGGGTCTCACCTCTCCTGGCGTCTCTAGCAGCCTGAGCCAAGGACTTGTGGGCAAAGTCTGTGGAGATCCCTCTCTGGAGGGGCCCATGAGTTGAGTCTCCCGATGGCACCCCAGGGAGTGTAGTGTGATGGCGGCAGCACCTTCCCCAGATGGGGGAGCGACAGACATAATTCACACCCTGCAATCACGCCATCTGCTCCCCAGTGACGTGCAGAGGAGAGGACGGGGCTGCAATGCCGAAGGGCTGGTGGGCTGGTGGGTGATCATTCATTCATTCGTTCTCTCCTTCATTCATCCGGCAGAGGTTCAGGTAGCCCCTGTCAATTTCCCAAGCCCAGTCGAGTCATGTGCCAGACAGCAGATCTGGGGCATACAGAGCCCGCCCTCCAGGGCTAAGGGTGGTCCTCTCACACTTCTGAACTTTTGCTTACCCTGGCTTTTCCTCCTAGAGTTCCCTTGACTCGTAGTAAGAACTATCAAGTACTGTGCGCTGAACACTTCACATGAAGGATCTAAGCATTCATTCTGGGAACTAGATCAGTTTCTATTTAACAGGTGAGTAAGCTAAGGCTCAGAGAGGTAAGTGTAGTCACCCAAAGGCATATGCCCAGGCCTGGGTTCTCAAGGCGACCTTGTGGCACTGCCTCACCCACTCTATGTCCAAGGTTTTTCAAGCTGGTTTTGTGACCTTCCTCTACACAAGCTGCCCTCCCTCCCCCCGCCCTTCACCAGACAACGAGCTGCCAGGTTGACCACGCTGCTCAACATTCTGATGCTGTTCTGTGAGCGGGTACAAGCAACTCCCTCTCATCCTCTGACTCCTGGCCTGACTTGTTTGTAGGACCTAGCACCCAGGGGTTGCCCCGTGACCTGAGGGTAACAGTGCTGGAGGGCTGAGGAGGTCTGTGATGGCTCCCGGCAGAGGCAGCCAACCTCCGAGCCCCAAGGGATGTAATCAGAATGACCCAGAGCTTGGTTCCTGAAGCTCTCACCCTTACCCTAACCCAGCTCTTGCCTTGGGCTCAAACCCCTGCCTTGCCTCACAACGATACACGACCCATCCTTGTCCCTTAGCAGGGTTTCCCTCAACCATACATGGAGGCAAGGACAAACTGCCTTCAGAGGTTCGGGGGATGGCTTTCAGGTTATGTGCATAGCCCAAGTACCCACGGGCAGATCAAGAAAGGGGGGCAGGTGAGGCTGGTGACACATGGAAGTCGCCTGGGCCCACAGTCAGCTCTGTGGGTCATGGCTTTGGATCAGGGGAGACACAGGGACTGGCCTGAGTCACCAGAGACAAGGATGTCAGGGATGGCCCAAGCGGTGGGGCGTACCGAGACCTTGGGGCTATAAACCCCATCAGGTCCTGTCCCTCTGGCCTGATGGGAGTCTGAGGAAGCAGCCTGGTCACAAGATGTAGAACTTGACCCTTATCTACAGACCAGAAGGAGGGCTTTGTCTCCCTAGACACTCATGCCCTCCCTCAGGGCAGATTCTCAGGACTGGGCTGTGTTGGGTAGACCCACTCACTTGATTTTTGCTTAATTTATTCAGGGACCCTTTCTGCCCCATCCTTTGGAAATTCTCCTCTGGGCTGGGAGCTACAGAGGATATAGCTGGCACTGTCCCTCTGTCAGGCGGGTGACCACGTGCTCTCTAACAGCCCCTCTTGAAGCCGCTGGGAGCCGGGTTTCCCATCAGCCCCTTGGCAAGCTCCAGCCCAGCCTTCCTTGGTGCGGGGGTCCTGATTTAGAACTACTTGTCCTGGGCTGGTGCAGCCTGAGCACTCAGGAAAAAACGAAAGAGAGCCACTGTAGCTCAAGCTCTTGATCAATACATAGCAGCTATAATTATTATTAATTCATATTCCTTGGGGGGAATTTTCATGCTAATAGGAAACTCCCAAGAGCTACAGGGATACTCTGTCAGGCACCTCTCCCATGTTACATCACTCCATCCTTACCACTGCCTGGAAGGTGGCACTGCCAACCCTCACTTCATGAAGGGGGGATCCAAGGCCCCGGGATGTTAAGGGAGGTGACTAAGGTCCCATGGCAGCAAGGGGGTGGTAGAGACAGGAGCCCCAGGTCTGCCTGGCTCCAAGTTCTGGGTTCTTTCCTCCCCACTCCTCTGCTGCACCAGAAGACCTAGGAAACTGAAAACACTCCAGTCTGACAGTACATCGTCAGACCGGGAGACAGATGGATGAGGAGGGCTTTGGGGTAGGGCTTTTGTGGGGCCTCTCCCACCCCTGGCCCTTGGTTCTAAGGGGCACCCAGCTGATCCATAGAGGCTGGGGAGACAGACAAAGAGCTGAGGTTTTTCCTGGCTCTTCTGCAGTTTGGGGACGCTGCTGGTATCTCCCTCCCAAGCCATGCCCGAGGAGTGCTGGGGGCCAGGGCTGACATCTGTCCCTGAGCCCCCTCTCCCCAGGCCCCAAGATAGGGCTGTGATTAATCAACGACAAAAGCAGAAACAAACAGAAAAATGTAATCAGCTTGGGAAGGGCAGGGCTGGGCTGGGCCGTGGCAATCAGCTTTCCCGCTGGGGCTGTTGGCTGATTGAAGGTGATTCCAGTAGGGCCTCCAGGAACAGGTCCAGCAGCTGGGGCCATGGAGAGGCCAGGGGGTCAAGCCCTCCCCCATATATATGCATGCACATCTGTGTTCCCATGCCCATGCCACTCCTAGTCCATGGGTCTGCACACCACCCCCCTACCACACCCACAGGCTCCTACCCAGAAGCTCCTGCCCTCCCCTCCCCTGCCAGCTCACAACCTTGGCACACATAGGTTTCCATACACACTCCCAACATGCATCCATCTGCGTGTGGACTCAAAAACACATGAACACACCCTCCTGGGTAACAGATATATGCACACACATGCTGCTCCCACAAACACCTGCCCCCTCACTTCGATGCACACACGTGCCTTGGGACCTGGGTGAGTCTTGAGCACACATGGGTCTAACCAGCCATGTGAACAGACAGGCTCTCACACCAGGCCCTACAAGCACCCAGCCACCTCTCTGTTCTTCAGTGCCCTGAGTTGCGGGTGGGGAGAGGCATGAAGCAGACCCTTGGCAGCTCCCCAGGCAGAGTGGTGGGGGCTTGGAAAGGAGCCAGGACTGGGGCTCTACTGTGGGGGGGAGCAAGGTCAGCCGCCAAGTTTCAGCCACAGGCAGGAGAGCCTGCCCCAGATTTGTCCCAAGCTCCTGCCTGCCACCAGCGGCTTACGACCTTGGTCAACGCCCTTCTCTCTCAGCCTCAGTTTCCCCACCTTGGAGCCCCTCCTGGCACCAATACTGTATGATTCTCCTCCAGGACCCAGGCGCCTGGGGCCCATCTCACCTCGTTGCCAGGTCGTCAGTTTCCTGCTCTGTTCGTGCGGGGTGGGGGCGGGCCAAGGGGCTGGAAGGAAGGGCCCCACCCCCACCTTGGTCCCGGTGGCTGCGGACTTGGGGCGAGAGATAAGTGATCCCCCGCTGGGAGAAAGGGGAACCTAGGGCGAAGAGGAGAAGGAGCCCGCGGCTGACTAGGGGCGAGTGCTCAGGGACCGGCGGCGGGAAGGGGCGGGCGGGGTAGGGGGGGAAGAGCGCAGGGGGGCGGGCAGGCTGCGGGCGGGAGGGCGGGGGAGGCGGGGAGCGCAGCCAGCGCTGCACAGAGCGAGCTAGCGAGCGAGCGAGCAGGGGAGGCAGCGAGAGCCGGAGCGGCGGGCCGGGCGGCCGCGCCGGCGAGCGGACTAGCGGGCGGTGAGCAGCGCGGAGCGCGCGGGGCACCGAGGAGCGGGCGCGGCGGGCGCAGCGCGCGGCGGCCCGAGCGGAGAGGCCCGAGCGGCGCCGCCCCCGTCGCCCCTGCGGGGCCCCCGCCGGGAGCCCGAGGAGGGAGGGGGGCGGCATGGACCGGCGGCCCGGGGCGCGGGGGCGCTAGGCCCCCGGAGGGGCGCCCCTAGTCTAGCCACCGCTGGTGCCGCCGGGCCGCCCTCCGCAGCCGCGCGCCCCGCCCGCTCCAGCCGCCCCCCGGGCCGCCGCCGGCCCATGAGCCCCGACCTCAAAGTTTGCGGCGGGCGGGCGGGCGCGGAGCCTCCAAGATGCCGTTCCACCCGGTGACGGCAGCGTTGATGTACCGGGGCATCTACACCGTGCCCAATCTGCTGTCGGAGCAGCGCCCCGTGGACATCCCTGAGGACGAACTGGAGGGTGAGTGCCCCGCCGGGACCCCTGACCGCCGGCCCTCCTACCTGTGCGCCCAGGTGAAGCGCGGACTAGGGGCGCAGGGGGCGGGGGGCCGTCCGCAGGTGCCGGCTGCCAGGTGGACGCTCCAGAGAGCAGCTGCGCGGGGAGGCAGGACCAACTCGCACCTCTGGGTGCCGCGGTGGGGGTAGCCAAGGCTGAGGGGCGGCCCAGCCCCTACCCGCATGGTCCCCCGCGCTGCGGAAACTTGCCGAGCCCCGCAGCGGGGTCACGGGGCCGCGCAGTCCGCGGTGACGGTGCGGCAACGCGACGGTCTGGGTGGGGGTCCAAGCTGCGCCCCCAGCGAGGGCCCGGCCGGAGCACCCGCATCCTGATCCCCTCCGCGGCGCCCGCCCGCGGCTCTGCGCTCGAATTGACATTCCGCTCGTGTCGCTTTTCAAATCCAATCTGCTAGGGCAGCCGGAGAAGGGGGAGAGGGCGACTGCCCTGCTCTTGCCGCCTGCGGGGCTGTCCCCAGTCCCTCCTGCAGCCTTGGCCCCCTCCCCACAACCCTGCGGGGACCCCCAGCCCAGAGCGCTGGGAGGGTGGCCCAGGAGGTGGTGGCGACAACAAGTGGCCAGATTGGGCGGCTTGGTCTCGATAACCAAGCCTGGAAGGGAAAGGCAGAGGCTGGGACCCAAATCTGTTTCCCCTAGTAGTCCCTCTGCCTTTCAGCATGAAGAGGGACCTTAGGCAAGGGGCTGGGCAGGATGAGAGCAGAGGTCAGGGGCTGGGGTCCTTGGACGGAAGATTCTGCAGAGCTGTGAGAACCCTGGGGCCTGCAAGCTCTTTCCCTCCTGGGATGGGGGCAGGTTCTCAGGCCTTCCATCCCCCAGACCTCTTAGGGCCCCATGTGGAGTGGAGTGGGGGTTTGAGGCTGATAGTCTTGGGCCCCTGGGATCTACTTTTCTGCTGTTTCGTGAGGGGCTGAGATCTCCAGAGGCCGGGCCTCTCTTCAGTTATCTTGGGGCCAAGGGTTTCTGCGATCTGGAGCTCATCAGGGATTGGGGGGTGCAGCTGAGACACCAATGCAGTCAGGGATGATGATGGGAACACAGGGGAAGTCATGTAGAGGGGTCTTCCCTCATCCCCCAGCCCTGGAGAGGGTAGATCTTGGGGGAGTCAGACTGGGTGAAGGGAAGATCAAGAGGGAGAAGGTAGCTACCCTTCCCCCAACATATACACCCTGTACCATAGACTATGAGCCACCTGCTCCTCTCAAGTCCCCTGAAAGTCCCCAGAGGCTGGCAGAGCCACGGAGACAGGGTCTGGTGTCTGAATCAGGCAGAACAGAGAGATGAGTGCTGCTGCCTTGAATCCCAAAGTCCAAGTGTCTGCCTTGTCTGTCCAGTGCCTGGGACAAGGAGGAGGTGCAATGAGGACCAAGAGGGCAGGGGATGGGGCACAGCATCTCTTCTCCACCATTGTCTCCTCCTGCCCTAGGTCACCCCGTGACCTGCCAGTGTCTCCCTCCAGGGGCCCTCTGTCCCTTCCTCCTGGCCACTTGGGCAGGGGACAACACTCTCCCCCCCAAAACCCACGCAGCTTCCGCCTCATTCCCTATCTTTGCTCCCAGCACCCCACTCTGACGCTGGTAGCCCGGCTATGGGCCTGGCTGGGTCTCTCCTCTCTTGTTCTCCCAGCCCTGGGGTGCAGACCTGAGAAGCTGAGAAGAGGCTGGGATAGAGGGGTGAGCAGGCACAGGGAGGGCAGTGCAGGGGTGAGGAGGCCGCAGGCTCCACTTGGGCTGCCTGGCGGGCACACTGGCAGAAACCCAGCAGTGTTAGTCACCAGCCACACCAAACGCACTCCCTGCTTCTCTCCTCTTCCTCTCTCCTGGGCCCTGAGGAGCAGAGGGACCGTGGCACAGGGGCATCTGAAGGGCAGGGCCCTCCTTGGGGTGACCAGGAGGGGGTCGGGGAACAAGCAGGTGCCTGGGTGACCCCAGCCCATCTCCTAGCCTGCGGGCAGCTGTAGATGAGGGCAAGAAGTCCTCCATGGCTGACCCCCCCTTCTTGCCTGTGGGCGTTCCAAAAGCCCTCCTGGGGGACCAAGTCTCTGCAGGCCCCGGTGGTCCTTGAGTGCCGGGGCTGGATGGAAAAGGTGGCAGACCCCCGTCCCCCTGCCGCCCAGTGCCTGGGTAAGACCAGGCCCTTTGCGGAAAGGACACCCACCAGTGGGGGACCCACATGTGCAGAGAAGAGGAAGCCCGGCAGCTTGGGATGAAATGCTGCAGACATTATGTGCCTGCCGCAGAAATCCAGGGGGCGGTTAGTCTGAGGGGGAGAGGGACAAGGGAGGTGGAGAGCGCAAGGGGTGGATGAGGGCTTTCCAGCCAGGCAGGCCTGGGTTCGAATCTCTGTACCGTCCGCTTACAGAGTGACCTTGGACTATCACTTGGCCTTTCTCCCCTCGGTGTCTCCATCTGTGAAAGGGGCTTGGCATCGTCCCTCCCCAGGGCTGCTGGTGGCAGACGACACAATGGAGGCTCTTATCGAAGGGACTGGTATGCAGCAGGGGCTTGCTGACCCCGATGCTGCCGCAGGGGTGGCCAAGTAGGGGGGTTCTTGCAGGAGTAAGATCCTGGAGTGTGGAGAGATTGGTGAAGCTCTTGAGTTAAGAACCCAGGATGGACGGGGGGACAGGGCAGGAAGGCTGCCTCCGCAAAAGGCTGGGTAGAAGAGTCCTTGAAGGTCTGGCAAAGGCACCTGGGGACCTGTGGCCTTAGGGAGCCGTGGGTGGCAGTTGGCAGGGTAGACGCGGCTGGGCAAAGCTGGCCCGGAGCCTGTCTGACCCTGGAGAAGGAGAGACACAGGCTTTCCAGCTTCTCCCTGTATCTCACACCCCGTCTCATCCCTGCCATGACACACACACCCAGCCAAGCCTCCCAGGGTCTGCGGGAGCATGGAGGCTGGCCCAGGGGCATCAGCGGACTTGAGCACCTGAGGGTAGGAGTGCAGTGGCTGCAAGTCCTAGGCCAGCCCTTTCTGGCCAGAGAGAAGAGGAAGGAGACAGACAGACAGGCAGACAGTCACCAGGGCAGGGTTCTGAGGTTGGCACTTGGCCTGCTCAGTCAGACAGTGGAGCCCACACTGAGAGTGGCCAAATAGGGCATTCGGAGTGTGGGGGTGGTGGGGGGGGAGCCCCTGACCTGACCGTTTTCCCTGCAAGCCCAACAGCCTCTTCTGCGTAGACTCAGGGCCGCCAAAGTGGTGGGGCGTGGGGCCAATGCCGCGGAGAATGGCAGCTGCGGCAGAGGACAGGCGCTGCCTCCCCATTCACGAGTGACCTCCAGCGTGTGCACCCCGTCTCTGGCCTCCAGCTTCCTGACGGAGGGCTGATGTGCCTTGAGGCCTGTCAGGCTGCCTCAGGGTCTATCACCAAGATTCCCCTGCCCTCTGCTGTCTCCTGTCCAGTCCCGTGCATTTCCTCAGATCTTCCAGAAGAGGACCAGGGGCTCCAACTGAAGTGGCCATGGGCTCTGAGGGCCACACCCGGCTCTGGGGGCCACACCTGGCCAGGGTGGGAGGGACAGCCTCGACCCCAGCTCCTTGCAGGGGAGGGGGCCAGCATCTGTGGCAGTCCCACTGTGAGTCAAGGGTTTTGCCATACCCACCACAAATTTCCCAGTGGGTCTCTACCAAGGAGGAAACTGAGGGACCCGGAAAGATGGGGTGCTTGACTCTGGGTTCCTCCTTCCAAAACCAGCCCCTCACCCAGAAATCTGGGGATGTACCCTCAGCCCAGGTCTCAGCTTGATTCCTCTCTTCTGTGGTGGCCAACACTTACTCTTACTAGGACTGTTAGTGAACTAGGAGTACCCGGGCTCCGAATGATGACCTCACACTGGGTATTGCATGCACTTCTGCCCAGATCTTTTCTGTCTGTGCTGCAGAAGGGTAGGCTCCCCAAATCAGTCATTCATGCATTCACTCACTAGTTCGGTGACGTTTATGCTTGACAGACAGGCACTGTTCCCATCATGGGGCCCCAGCGGCAGCCTTCATAGTTCATTCATAGTCCAGTGTGGTCCATGCAAGGGCAGGGCAGGGTCTGTGGGCGCCCAGAAGCAGGTTGAACTCAGCTGGGGTGCAGGGAGGACACCAGGAAGGTGATGCTGTTTATGCCAGGAACCTGAGAGGTAGCCAAGCTTGCCAGGGTTTGGGGAAGAACTTCCAAGGGAAAGGAGTTCCCTGTTCAAAGGCCTGGACGTGGAACCCTCCTGGTGCTCACCAGGGCTGAAAAGGCCCCTCGGGCTAGAGTTCAGGACACCTGAGCTGGGAGAGCCTGGGACTGGGTCAGGGTGGTAGAAGTGGTGGACGGTGTGTCTTGTTGCTCTGTTGGTGCCTTAGTCTGTACCTGGAGACCCTTAAGCCATAGGACCCCATTAGCCACCTTCATGACAGCCGGGGCCCCCCTTAGAGATCTCTGGTGGTGGGGAGCTTACCATCTTGTCAGTGGCCTGGGAGAATGGTAGGTGGGAGTTGGCTTGGAGTTCCAAGTCTGGGATTTATAGAAACCCCTGGGCCTGTGGCCCAGATCTCCTATCCCAGTTGCTTTCCGGCCTAGGGGGCCCCTGGTCAGACCAGATTCTCTGGCCCAGCCTAGGGTGGGTGGGTATGGTCCAGAGTCAGAGGATCTGGGGGTCCGCTTGGCTACCGCCCACCGTCTCTGTCTTGGCCTGCGTGCCGTCTGGTCTAACCTCCAGGCCTTGGGTGCAGACACCAGGTAGGAGGAGCTGGATGAGATTTTGGGCCCTTGACCCAAGCTTCCTTGCCCCAGCCCCTAGTCTGTGATGGGGCCAGTGGGATTAGGGCCCCCATAGCACAGGATTCCACAGTCTGTTTTAGGGGTTCATAGTCCCTTTAGGCCAGGCCTGGGCCAGCCTGATTCCTGCTCTCACCAGAAATTGCCTTGACCCCAAACTGACCCCAGTCTGGCTGCTTTGCCTCTCTGTGCCTCAGTTTCCAGGTCTGCAGTGTGGACCATTTTCATCTGTCTCTGCTTCCAAATACACCCACACTCACACCCAGAGACAGGATTCTGTCTGCTGAATCCCAGCCAGGGGACAGCTTAGGCAAAGGCCAAGAGGCTGGCAGGTGAACAAGGGTGCTGGAGCAGGCGGTGTGAGTGGGGTGAGGTTCCCGTCTTGGCCAAAGAAAAATGCTCTTGAGGGCTCTTCCTGGGCTGAGTGGCCACGAAGGGATAGCAGGTAGAACTAAGGTGAGCAGGGAGAGGTTAGGACCCTTCAACAGCTCCTGGACATGCTTGGTAAAACCCCTTGTTGTACCCACATCACTACTGGGCATTCTACTGTGGGTGGGACTGGTCCCAGCTCACTCACTGCTCCCAGCCCAGTGCATTGTTCTCTGTTCCTGTCACCCAGATCCTCAGGTCTCTGTCTCCCTTTCTGTACGATGCAGGGGACCATCTCCACATCTGAGCAGGCCTGGGCTGGCTGGGGCCCCTCCATCCAGCCTCCACCTTCCCCCTAACCTCGGGCTGGGGAGGCAGTCTCTGCACGGAACTGTCAGCCTGACTCTGAGCGGGGAGCTGATGGCTGCCTCATGGGGCATCCTTAAGGAGTGCTGGCTGGAGTTTCCAAGCCGAGCCCAGGGGAGGAAGCATGCGATAAGGATGAGGGGGAGTGGGTGATGGAAGGAATGAGGGGTGGACAGGGAAGTCTTTGGCCCCTCACAGAGTGGCCACTGCAGCCAGGCCCCAGGAGCCCGCTCTGGGGGCGGGACTCATGCTTACCCGCCACACGGGGTCGTCGTGAGCACGCCCTAGGAGGCTGTGGGAGCCTGGCTGGAAGAAGAAGGACGCCCCCACCCCCCATCCCCAGGGTGATCCTGGCCGTGCTGCAGGCTTGGGCATACCTTTGCCGCCTGACTCGGCCGGCCCTGAGCTCCAGGAAGGCAGTGCTGTGGTGGACACTCGGGCCACCACCTGCCACTTGTCTCTGACAAGACCTGCAGGCTCCCTGGTGGATTCTTAGAGCCGGGCTCAGGCTGCAGGTTTGGGGATGCCGGTGGCTTAGGGAAGGGGTGTTGGGGACAGAGGCGAGGTCCCAACCTGCTCTGCTCCCCCCACAGAGATCCGTGAGGCCTTCAAAGTCTTTGACCGCGATGGCAATGGCTTCATCTCCAAGCAGGAGCTGGGCACGGCCATGCGCTCCCTGGGCTACATGCCCAATGAGGTGGAGCTGGAAGTTATCATCCAGAGGCTGGACATGGATGGTGAGCACCAACCCCTGCCTCCGTCTCCTCACCCCTCACCTGGGCCTCTGAGGCCGAGCCCACCCTCCAGGTACCCCCAAGCCCATGGCGGTAGGCAGCCAGATCTGGCCTCATTTCGCAGCCTGGAGAATAGACACTAGAGTGCGATGGCCCCAGCCACACCCACACACGGAGGTTTAGAGACTCTGCCTCTCTAGCTCTGCATTCTGAGCAATTTTTTTTTTTTAATTTTTTTAAAGATTTTATTTATTTATTTGAGAGAGAGACAGTGAGAGAGAACATGAGTGAGGAGAAGGTCAGAGGGAGAAGCAGACTCCCCATGGAGCTGGGAGCCCGATGTGGGACTCGATCCCGGGACTCCAGGATCATGACCTGAGCCGAAGGCAGTCGTCCAACCAACTGAGCCACCCAGGCACCCCCGCAATTTGTTTTTTTTAAGATAGTATTTTTAAGTCATCTCTACGCCCAATGTGGGGCTCAAACTTGCAACCTCGAGACCAAGAGTTGCTTACTGTACGGACTGAGCCAGCCAGGTGCCTCCCGAGCAATTTTTTTAAAGCACAGAGAAGTAGAAAGGCTATACTAAGTACCCCAGGTCCCATCACCCCAAATAAAATATCATTTAGTCGTATTTGCCACCCGGCATTTTATTAAGGAAAACCTAGTAAAAAAGGCTGGTAATATCCAGTCTCCTCTTCTTGTCCCCCCCACCCCCACCATGGGCCTCCATCCCTGCCTTCCCTCCACCCACAGAGCAGGTGGTGGTCTGTGCAGTTTGTGCCCTGAGTTTCAGTTCCTGTCTGTGGGGTGAGGATGCCAGGCCCCACACCTGCTGGGAAGCCACGTTTCTGAGTAAAATGCAAGGCTCTCCCATGTGCTCGGGCCCATCTGCTGCACCCCATCTCCACTTTGCAATCACCATATTTGGTTTTAGTCCCTGAAAATAACTCAAGGCTCAGAGGAGGTGGGACCTGCCCAAGGTACCCTGTGACCTGAGGTGGCCCAGAACCCAGCCTGGTTGTCAGCTGGCCCATTGATTGGACCTGTGCCTGCCCTAGGTGATGGCCAAGTGGACTTTGAGGAGTTTGTGACCCTCCTGGGACCCAAGCTTTCCACCTCGGGGATCCCAGAGAAGTTCCATGGCACTGACTTTGACACTGTCTTCTGGAAGGTAAGTGTTGTCTGGTTGGGACTTAGGGTTGTACACACTGTGGAGGGCTGTACAGGGTCAGTGAATGGCCAGGGCATCTGTCCCCTGGAGGTCTTATCTTCCAGAGGGCCAGGGGCCAGCCCGGGGAGGCTGGTGTGGTCAAGGACTCAAGGAATGGAGCGAGTAGTTTCCAGTCCTCCAGAATCCAGAGGCCTGTCACTGGGCTTGTGTGGCAACAGGGTGCTGGGTGGCAGCCGTGGTGGTGGCAGTGGCCAGAGCACTGTGTCTCCTCCCCAACCCAAGTGCGACATGCAGAAGCTGACCGTGGATGAGCTGAAGCGGCTGCTGTACGACACCTTCTGTGAGCACCTGTCCATGAAGGACATTGAGAACATCATCATGACGGAGGAGGAAAGTCACCTGGGCACCGCTGAGGAGTGCCCTGTGGATGTGGAGAGTGAGTGACTGGCCCCCAGACCTCCCCCAACCTAGGGGCAGGCCAACTGCTGGGGGCAGGGGGAGGAGGAGGCCCCGGGGATTGCAGGGAATGGCTGGGGGCCTCCTTGCCCGCCCCACGCCTTGTGTCCCTGTGGGACAAGCCCACGTGCCGGCAGTGCAGGCGGCTCCTGATTCCCCGCTTCGCTGTCCCTGTCTGTCTCTCTCTGGTGCTCCCTGGCGGGTGGCCACAGCCTGCTCCAACCAGCAGATCCGCCAGACGTGTGTGCGCAAGAGCCTGATCTGCGCCTTCGCCATCGCCTTCATCATCAGCGTCATGCTCATCGCGGCCAACCAGGTGCTGCGCAGCGGCATGAAGTAGGCACACGCGGTGCGTGGGGCCCACTCCACACTCCCCACCGCCTGCGGTCCTCTCCTGCACTCGGCTTCCCTGGGCCACCGCCACGTGTACTTCGGGGCCCGAACGTCCAGCAACCCTACCCCTCCTGACCTGAGGGCCCTTGCATGGTCCCGTGGCCTGGCTGCGGAGGGCCTGGTGGTGGTTCCAAGGTGGCCCCCGGCCCCGCCTGCACCTGCCCATGCCTGTATGTAGCACTCACTCTCCCTTCCACTGTCCAGGGGCTCCTGGGAAATCTAGGAGGCATCTGCACAGGGTCCGCTAGCTGATATGGTCACTTAGACAGGAAGTAGCAGCACCCTGTGCCTGGGGCCACAAAGCCAACCTGACCCTTCCCTGAGATTTGTCCAGGGCCTTGGGCCTGGTGGAGATGGGAGCAGGAGGCTTCCTCCTGGAGAGGGGGTAAGGCTGGGGTCTCCTGGGCCCTATTCCCTGGCCAAACCTGAGAAGTCCCCTGGCCTTCTCTAGGGTCCCTTTCTCTGACCCTCCTTAGACTCAAACCCAGCCTTCCTCCAGGCACCCACTGCGGGCAGAGCATTTGCCCATTTCACAGATGAGCAGCCTGAGGCCCAGAGGGCCCCCAGATACGGTGCCCACTTCAACAGGAATTTTTCAGAAAGGGCAAAAGCTCCCAGCAGATGGGGCATCTGAGATGGCCCAGCAGTCTCTGCATCCTCTGAGCCCCACCGGCCTGAGGGCCACACTGCCCACCACCACCCAGCACAGAATCTAGAACTGGCGTGCAGTGAGGCAGGAGGCAGACCAGGGGCCTAGAGGCTCCATATTGCCGAAGAGCCTGTGGGACCGCCCCACCAGCCCAGGGCCTCCTCCAGGCAGAAGCCTTGGGGGAGGGCCCAGTGTCACTGCTGGGCCAAGGGGCTGGTGTAGCCCAGCACTGTGGGTGCCAAGAAACTCAACGAGGCCACTCCCCCAAGTCCAGGGCCTGTCCTCCTGGGTCCCCCAACCTCTCTACACAGGCCAGAGACACAGCTCCCACCGCGCCCCAGTTCTGCCATCTCACGTTCAGGCACCAGCTCAGTATGGGCAGATGTGGGGACTGGAGACAGCGGACGGAGTCCCTGAGCTCTTCTCCCAGATCTGGAGCCCCCTTACACCCGGGTGACCTTCCCAGCCACACTGGCACACCCTCTGCCCAGCCATGCTGAGCCCCCACCGGCCCTCCCAGGAGAAGGGCAAAAGCGCTCCACATCCAGCAGAGAACCTCATCTCAACCCCAGTCCTGCCTGTCCTCGGACCAGGGGCTTGGGGAACAGAGCTGACGGCGCTGGCCAAGGACGAAACACACCACCATGGTGACAGACTTTCTTTATAAACACCCAGAAGGAAGTTTTCTCATCCATCTTCTCAGGATGTCCCATGAGGGCAGGAGGTATAACTGCCTAGAGCAAAGCTAGGACTGGGGCTAGGACCGATGGCTTCAGGAGGCAGCGGGCGGGGCCCCCGTGTCCCCAGGAGGAGCCCTTATCTGTATCGTGACTGACACCAAAGCTGACCGGAGGGGTATCAGGTGGGGATGAGAGGCTCAGCCCCACTGGACGCTGGGCTGCAGGGGCCACCCCCCGGGTGGGGGTGCCCGCAGGGATGGAGGCAGCTCCTGGACTGGCGGCCAGCCTATGGGGTACTGGAAGATGGTGGTTCTCATGGGTTCGGCCCTAGAGAGGAGGAGAAAGTCAGAAAATGAGAATGGGGCCCAGCCCCGGCCCAGGCTGGGCCACCTCCTCTGAGTACCCCCTCTCCCCACCACCCCAGCTATGGTCAGCTGCTTGAGTGACCTTTCTGGAAGGTGGAGCCTCAAACACATGCAGACCCTTCGAGCCAGCAATCTCACCTCCAGGAATGAGCCCAGATGGAACAGCAGGGCTGTGGGGAGAGACTGGCTACAGAAAAAAACCTGTGTCCACCTGTGGGGGACTGATTAAACACACCTGCACGACCACAGCAGCGAATACTAAGCAGCCCGAGTAATGGAGAAGGCAGCCTTGTATGCACTGATACGGAAAGGTGTCATGATGTACTGTGTGAGTAGAGAGAAAAAGCAGCTTATAAAATAATGTATATAGCATGATACTATTTTTGTTTAAAGATATATAACATATATAAATGCATAAAAAAAAACCCTGGAAGACAAAGCAAAATGTTAACAGTGGTTCTATCTGCGTGGTGTAGTTATGGGTGATTTTTTTTTACTTCCTTTATACTTTTCAAGAAAAGTTTTACAAGCATGCAAGCCTTGGAAATCAGAAAAAATATTGTCTAAACTTTTTTTTTAAAAGCCTTATTTCTCATGCAGCTCACTCTCCTTCCCCTGGAGCGGCCACCTGGGAACCCAGGGCCTATGTGGAACATCTGCCCTGGGTGCCCAGCCAGGGGCTGCCTGTCCTCAGGGAGCAGACTGAGGTGCAAAGGCAGTCCCTGGCCCCTGCCCCCCGCCCCCTAGCTCCACATTCCAATGCTTCTGGACTTAATCCCCACCCAGTGGGCTGTTGCAGGGCCTCCAGGCCCCTCACAGGCTACGGAGCACTTTGAACTCACTGGAGAGCTCATGTCTCCCCTGTGGGACTGGAGCTCTCATGTGGAAGAGACCAGGAGGCTAGGGGTGGTGTCCGCTGGTCCCCCAGGAGCCGGAGCCAGGCCTGGCACAGAGAGGCCACCCAGTGAATTTCTGCTGATGACGAGGAGTCTCGCTAAGTGCCCTTACTGACTAGGCACTGCCTTGGGCCAGACACCAAGGTCTAGAGAAACCTCAAGCACCTTCATAGAACCCCATTTGATAGATGAGGCAAATGAGGGGTGAAGAGTCAGTCACACAGAGTCAGGGATTGGGGGATTAGGGGCTAACGGGCAACGTGAATGTGTGCTCCAGACACTGCCCCCAGGCCGCAGGCCCAGCTCTCAGTGGAGGCTGGGATCCAGACACCAGCCCTCTGCCAAGGGGGAAAGTCCTGGGCCTCTGAGAGGTTTGGAGAGACCTCAGGCCTCCAATGCAGAGGTGGTGGCTGGGGTCAGGAGCCCTGGGGGTTTGCCTTGCCGCCACCACTGCCCCCCAGCCTGACACTCTTGGGGCCTGACAGGCAGGAGGGAGCCCACTCGAGGACTTCAAGCGGCCTCCTGGTACAAGAGGCCAGGGAAATCCCCTGCTTAGCTGCTCGCTGCCTGCTGGAGAGTCCGGGAAGCAGCTCCCAGCGTGATTTATGGCACTGAGGAGACTTCATAAACTCCGCCAGCTGCAGAGAAGGGTGGGAGTAGGGGAGCTCCGCCGTTGCTGGAAGGGAGAGCCCCAGCTGCCAGCCAACCCCGGGCTTCCCGCAGGGTTAAAGTGACTGCAATTCTCTGCAGAGAGGGTGTGATCCTGGCGAACCCCTTCCCGTGAGCCCCAGATCCTTCTCTAGAAGATGGGGCCGATTCCTGGGCAGCTGGGGCCTCCCACCAACATAAGGGCAGCCCCTTCATGGGCTCAGACCTGGACACATTCTCAGGGCCCCTGAGCTCCTGGAGCATACCCCTCCTGTCCCACACAGAGTGCACGGGACACGGGTACACAAGGCCAACTGTGGCCTCTCTCGTGGCCGGTGTGCCCTCGGTGCAAGGACAGGAGCAGCTCTTTTGCTTTTCCCCAGTCACGGTTCTGAGCCGAAGAAAAGAGTCTTAGGGAAGCGCCTGGGCTGGAACAGAGGTGCCAGTCCGGAGAGAGGTGCAAAAGGGGAGATTAAGAGGGATAAAGTCACAATCTGAAGAGCCAACAATGGAAAACAGGGACAAGCACTGGCCTTGCCGGGGGATTAGTCCACGTCTGAGGCCAGCCTCTCCCTCTTGCCACTGTCTGCTCTGGGCAGATCCCTCAGGATCAATGGGCCAAGAAGGACGGTGCAACGTGCCAGGCTGGGGGCTCACAGGGCCTCTATTTCTCCCTTTTACAAGAAGGGTTGGCCTGGTACACCTCGAAGCCGTGGCTCAGGCCACGGGGTTGGAGACCTCAGGTGCAGGAGGCCCCATGAGGACCGGGCAGCCATCTTCGCCCTGTACCTCAGGGGAGGAAACACACCCAGAGAAGAGGAGCCACCAGACCGGTCCCCAGAAGGGGTCCAAAGCACCAACACCCAGGGAATAGTCCTCCAGGCCAGGGACCCTGCTCCCCTACATGCTCAGAAGCAGGCAACATGGCCTGAGCCTGTGCCAAGCCTGAACGGCAACAATGTGAGCTCGGCGCTGAGAGGAGGGCGTCTTAGCTAAAGCCTGAAGGATGAGTCTGCTTTGCCAGGCAGAGGTGGGGAAGCAGTTCCAGGCAGACAGAGTAGTGTACCGGTGCTGCACCAAACCAGAAATGCCCACCACATCCAAGAAGCCGCCAGCATCCCGAGGGACTGACAGAAGCCAGATGGGAGAGGTGAGGAGACTGCATGCGCTTGGGCTTCCCTGGGGTCAAGCTGGGTGGCAGAGTGCAGAGTCCCTGAGGTAGAGGAAGCCCAGGAGGGTTGACGAAGGGGTCGGGGCCAGGTCAAGGCCTCGGAGTATTTTAGAAGCGGGCTGGGGTTGTTCTGTGGAGGACAGTCAGGAGGGGCAGAGTGCAGGTGGGAGACCGGGAGGGACTGCTGCATCTGTGGGGGAAGCTGGGGTACATGAAGGGCACAGAGGGAACGGTCTCTGTGGGGCTGCTTCCAGGGTAAGAGACTCAGGGACCAGGACAAAGCAGCCTGGGGACTTGAATCCACCTCCCCTGACCCAGCAGGGGCCCTGCCACAAGTGGACGGGCAGAGCCCAATACCCATGGGCTGCAGACTAAAGGGCTCTCCTTCCTGAGACCGCCCTATGGGAGAGGGCTTGAGGAACACCGAAGCAGTGACGGCCAAGGTAATAAATGGTCACCTCCCTTTCAGCAACGTTTTTCTTGAGTCCAGAGAGGCCTGTTCTGCCCCAACAGCAATCCATTCTGCCTCTGAGCCCTTGGGAGGCAGGTGGAAAGGTACACAGGCGCAGAGGACAAAGGGTTGCCGAGAAAAACAGGTCCTCTGGAAGGGGCCAGCTCAGGTGCCCAGGTGTGTGAGGGGCACAAAGGACAGGCCTGACACTCCCTAGAGCTTAGGGTGGTCCCCAGTTGCAGGCCCCACCCCAGAAATAGCTACTGCTCTCCCAGCTGGGAGACTGCTGCTGCCACGACTACTCCAGACCTCCAGCTTGGCGGGAGCCCTTGGTGACAGAGGTAGCCTAGGGTCTAGACCAAACAGGGGCTTCAGCTCTTTCTCAAGAGACAGTTCAGTGTTCAGTGCTGCTGAAGATAGCGGGTGTGAGACCAGGACGTTCACACTCTCCTGGAGGGGTTGAGATCCCTCAGCCACAAACCAGGGGCAACGATCCCCTTAAATGCCCAGGGCCAAGGGCCAGGCACACCATGGCACCCAGCACCCCTAATTATCAATGCTCACCACCTCTACCTGAGACTCTGGGCCTGTCATTCAGCCTCAGTTTCTCCACCTCATCCCCCAGTCCTGAGTCTCATGGTCATAAGCATCCTGCACTGGATAGCACTGGGACACATCTGTCCCTAGGTGGGGAATTCTGGTCACCCGTCTCTACCCACTCCTACACTTGGGCCAGCCCAGGGACTGGGTCTTCCTGAGCCCTTGTGAAAAGCTCCGGAGGTACCCAGGCTTTCAGAGCTCACTCCCAACAGAATACACACCAAGTCAGAGCAGGGAGGCGAGTGGGGAACACAGTTGAGACCCACAGGTAGCCAGGTCCAAGCAGGAGGAGAGTGGGGAAGGCCTTAGAACTCTCTGGATGTCTCCTACCAGCCCCAGCCCTCTGACACACAGCTGATGGGGCCTGGGGCTCGAGACATGGATCGCTGGACAAGTCCCAAAGGAGCACTCCCCTGACCCAAATCACAACCACCTCAGACAGAATCAAAAGGGATGGACATCATACTCTAACATATGTGTCTGTACTGTATTGTTTAAGGTAAGGGGACAAAACGACGCAGATCTAAAACAGCTAAGAAACAACTAAAAGTTGGGGTGCCTGGGTGGCTCAGTTAGTTGAGGACCTGACTCTTGATTTTGACTCAGACAGTTATTTCAGTGTTGTGAGATTGAGCCCTGCATCAGGCTCCATGCAAGGTGCAGAGCCTGCTTAAGATTCTCCCTCTCTCTGCTGTGCCCCATCATACTTGCAACTCACGCTCTCTCAAACAAAAAACAAAAAACCCAACAACTAAAGGTTAATCTTAAAATGGTTTAACAAAGGGGCACCTGCGTGGCTCAGCGGGTTAAAGCCTCTGCCTTCGGCTCGGGTCATGATCCCAGTGTCCTGGGATCGAGCCCCACGTGGGGCTCTCTGCTCAGCAGGGAGCCTGCTTCCCTTCCTCTCTCTCTGCCTACTTGTGAACTTGTGATCTCTGTCAAATAAATTAAAAAAAAAAAAAAAAAAAAAAGGTTTAACAAAAAGCTCTCTCCACGGGGACATGGAGAGAACGCCAGAAGTTTAGTCCCCACCTCCTGGCAGAGCTCTTAGAGGCAAGGCCTTACCCTCAACTGTCCAGCCAGGTCCCCTCAGCCCAGGCCAGGCCATTGTTGCAATGGACCATACCACAAAGACAATAGGGTCTGAAGCCCCATTGCAAGACAGGCAAAGTAAGGCAACCCAGTGCAAGCAGCTTTACAAAGTCGCAGGGAGCTCACAGGCACATCTGGTAGCCCCTTCCCTGCTCTCTCCCTCCTTCAACACCCGGCAGAAGAGTTCAGGAGCCCTGGGACCACAGGCAGCACACACCTGAGGGCCCCTGACCCAGGGTGCTCCACCTACTTCTGAGCATATTGAGTGCCAGGCCCCAGCAGCAGCTCGGCCCAGCCGCCCCAGCCCCCTCCTCAAGGAGGCAGTGGGACAGTGAGAGTGAGCTAGTCACATCTCTGAGTAATCCCAGCTCTGCCTTTTGGCCGTGTGCCCTTGGGCAAGTCACACCCTTACCTCCCCCTCTATAGGGTTGGGGTAACTGCACCTATCTGGCAGGGCCCGAGAGGAGACAGCTCAGTGACTGGCACCCTGTGGGTTTCCAGAACCACAATCAGGCCCCTCCTTCTGGCAATGGACTTGGTGATGTCCAGTCAGGCTGGCCTGGCCACCTGCCTCCCCTTCAGCCAGCACAGATGCCAACTGAGGGAGGAGCCACCAAGGCGGGAGAATGAGGCTTGGGAAAAGAACCCTTAAATGAATGCTCCTCAGCCTTTGGCCTGGGCCTGGGGACCCAAGAGTCCCAGTGTGGCTCCTCCCTTGAGGAGCTCTGTGGGGGCATCCATATCTGGTCCCTGGGCCAAGGCAGTTCATGGAGACCACTCAGCTTCCAGCGAGGGCAGGCTGGCTAGCATACTCTCCCAGAGGGCATAGGAGACGTGGACCCACGAGACTGTACCTGCTGCTTGGAGCTGAGCTCAGCCGCTTGGCTCTCTTTTCCAACCAGTCTTCCAGACGGGCCTCAGGGAGCTCGACGACATCTAGTGGCCATTCCCTGGCCCGCCTCTCCTCTGTGGAGATAGGGAAACAGAGGTGAGTGAGGGGCACAGTCACCCCTGGCTGGACCCCAACCTCCCACAAAGCAGCCAGAACCTTCCTGGGGATGAATGCACAAGCTGGGAGGCCAGGAGCAGAGCCACTGGGCAGTCCCTACCACGCAGCTCCCTTCCTGCCCCTCTGGGTCTCACTCTGCTTCCTCATTAAGTGGAGATAAAACACTGGCTGCCTCCCAAGCTTTTTGCAGTTGGGACACATGATAAAGCATTAGAGAGCCTGGTCTTCAAGAGGGGCCCAAACCTGGGGGCAGAGAGGAAACGTGGGTTGCAGACCAGGGCAGAGCAGGATTTGGGTCTCTGCCCTGCTGCCTGCCAGGTCTCTCTGACCCTTGGCAGGGGAAGGAGCCTCAGCTTCCTGGTTTCCTTTTCTTTCCTTTTTCCTTTCTTTCTTTTTATATTGTACTTATTTGCCAGAAAGAGAGAGAGAGATTGAGAGAGTGAGCACAGCAGAGGGAGAAGTAGGCTCCCCGCTGAGCAGGGAGCCTGATGTGGGGCTCGATCCCAGCACCCTGGGATCACAACCCAAGATGAAGGCAGACGTCCATCCAACTGAGCCACCCAGGTGCCCCATCCTGGTTTCTCTTCTCATAAAATATCCTGTAAGAACCTCTGCTCACTTCAAAGTGAGTCAACGGTTCAAACAAGCTGAGTGTGAGATGGGTCAGGATCTCTGGGAGATGTGGGATAGGGCCTGGGGGCCAGAGGAAAACAATCTGACTCGGGCACCAACGGGGACCAGGGCCTGGGCTAGCACTGCACACACTTCATCCTACTTCACCTTTACAACGTGTCAGGATATTACCTCTAAGAGGTTTAGCTCTGTGCCAAGGTCACGGGGGATGTGGCAGAGCGAGGACTATCAGAGGTGCAACCGGGGGGTGAGGGGGTGCACACCTCTGCTTCCAGCCCCTCAGGCTTCCCCCATCCCTGTCTACCAAGCCCCATTTCCCGCTGCAGGCCCACAGGCCTAGGCTCTCCACACCATGGGCCAACAGTTCCCTGAGAGCCCACGGCCAGTGAAGAGCTGCCACCACTGCCAGGATTTGCTGGCAAGGCCTGTGGGGTCTCACTTCTGCTCTGGGAGAGCTCCTAGAAACCCTGTGTCTGGGCCAGAGCAGTGCGTGGCCTGAAGGTTATGACTGGTCAGTAGCGGGAGAGGGGGGGCGGTGAGGCCCACTGGGGATTAGGGAAAAGGCCAAGCTGCCCTGGACACTCATTGCCTGCCCTGCGGCCACCTGGACAGAGGGAAGAGTGGGCAGCAGCACCCTGGGAGGACAGAATCAGCCTCTCACTGCGGGGGGCTCATGTGAGGTCCTTCTGCCCTGGGCTAGCTTCAGTTTCTCCATCTGTTCCATGAGGGGCTGCATGAGAAGATTGACTAAGACCATCTAAGTGCAAATGGCCTTGTTCTCTAACTGGAGAAATGGGAAGTGAATTTCCCAAAAGCAGACATAGCAGTTTCCACGGGGAACTAAACTTGTTCTTCCCTGGAATTACTAGACCTGAGAGTTCTGAGGGCAGGGAAGGTGTCCTCGACATCCCTTTGTCCCCAGGATGCAATAGGGGATCTGCCTAGTGCTGAGTAAGGGCTGGAGAAAGATAGTTCCTGATGGAAGGAAGGAAAAAGGATATGCAGGAATGAGAACCCAGCAGGGCACAGATGAGGCTGAGACACACCCTTCAGGGCTGCTGGACAGGAGAGCCCCACATACCACTTCAAACCCCACAGAGAACACAGATGGCCCCCTCATGCCTGCAGCGATGTGGAGGCCTTTCTGACACCCACCCCATCACCTGGGGGCAGCCCTCAGCTTATTCCCACAGGATGACCACAAAAGAGGAGGAGGGGGTGCCTGGGTGGCTCAGTCAGTTAAGCATCTGCCTTTGGCTCAGGTCATGATCCCAGGGTCCTGGAATTGAGCCCTCTGTTGGGCTCCCTGCTCAGTCGGGAGCCTGCTTCTCCCTCTGCTGCTCCCCCTGCTTGTGCTCTCTCTCTCTCTCTCTGGCAAATAAAAAAAATCTTTGAGAGGAAAAAAAAAAAAAGAATCTAAAAAGAAAAAAAAGGAAAAGGAGGTGGGGAGGCAGAGAGCGGTTTTGCAGTCCTCAGATCTGGCACCCCCGCCCCCCGCCTCCAGCAACCCACTTCACGCCCGAACCCAGGGTCCCTGCCAAAACACACCCTCCACCTGGATGCTCAGCTCCTGGAGGTCTCTCTCTGACATGTGGGAAAACCTGCAGTTGGAGCCGAAGTCACACTGGCCTGCAACAGAAGACAGGGAAGACAGTTACTCACCACTTGGAAGAGCTCCCACTGTGTGCAGAGGGGCACCCTGTGGGGGCAAAAGGCTTTAGAGCCTACAGAGTAACAATCCCACGCCCCAAGGAAAAACTTGGAATTTCTCTAGCTCCACCCACCCAAGCAGCCAGAGCAACCTGTCTGGTCCACTCTGCCCCATTCACGACCCTGGGCAGCAAATCGTGAAGCCTTCCGTGATTGGGGTGCACTGGCCTCTGTAGGCTTGTCTGTTGTCACCACTTTCCTGGCCCCTGGCCCCTGTTCCCCAGCCTCAACAAACCACAGTGAGGGGGGGGGGGTCCCTGAAAGGGTCATGCTTCCTCTCTTCAATCCAGGCCCTTGCATCTGCTGTGCTCTCTGCCTGGTACCCACCTGTCCATTTGGCTTGCATGAGCCACTGGACTGCTCCCCAGAAAGGTTTCAATTGTAGCTTCAATCAAGGAGGCACCAAAGCCCAGGAGAGCTTTCTGGATCTCAACCAGGGAGACCAAATTATGTCTCAAAATAGCAGGAGCCTGCAGGTATCTTAAGCCAGCAGAACCTCCCAGTGGTGTTTTCACAGCCAAATGAAGTCTGCTGGGGAGGCCCTTGACCTGTGGTCCTGGTGACCATTCTAGAGGCAGCAGTGTCTCCTGAGGGGAAAACAGCCATTCACCCGTCTTCCTTAAGCCAGCAGCATTACCCCTCCCCAGGGCCAAGCTCTCTTACACACTTAATGGTAATCACCACGGTTTGCCTCTTTGCCTTGGCCATTAGGAAGCTTAGGGCCAAATACCTAGAGAGTATATGGGAACTCAAAGCAAGCATGGAGGAAATGAATCATTCTCTTGGCTTTGTCTTCTTTTTCCTACCCTTATCTTCATCTGCTCTTGGTTCCTTCACTTACTGAGGTTTTCATCTCTTTGAAGTATAATGCACCTTTATTTGGTGAGTGTTGAGCAAATCAACACTTAGCATTCTTGGTTCTAATTCTGAAGCTTCTCATCAAACCTGTTACCATCTCCAGTCCTCCCTGCTGGAGGTTGGGCTCCCAGGCTAACCTAATCAGCCAGTCCATCACAGCCATCAATGTCTCCTAGATTTATTTGCAATCTCCCAGTGCTTGCTTATTCTGGGTGGGCCGGTAAAATCATATTCTAGGTTCAAAGAGCTGAGGAACTAGGCCCTGGAAGTCATTCCCAAGGCACAACCCTTAGGAAGGTCCCAACTGACCAGCTAGCTGACACACCAAGACCATAAATTGGGCTTGGGTGGTGGCTGGGGTAGGGGAGAGGCTCCGCAGAGGTCTGAGCAGGCCAGATGGAGCATGCTGGTCCTAAGGGGGACCCTAACTGAGTAGAACAGGTTACCTGTCAGTAGAAACTTCCTACAAGGCCTCTTGTTCTGTTCATCTAGTAAAATGGCAGCCGCATCTGCAAGAAGAGAGAGGGTCCTGGTTCAGATTCAGGCTGCACACAGGCACTTCCTATCCCCGAAATCAGAAAAGGAAAGAGTTTCCACCCACAGAGGAGTGTAGGAAGTGATGACCACAGGTAGGGATGCTGGGCAGAAGCATCAGAGCTTCAGGTGACCTCAGCCTCTTCCTTCCCACCCAGACCTAGCCAAAGGCAAGAACCAAGTTTTAGGTCTGAGGCTCTTGGCCTTGACCATGCCATGGAACCACCTAGGTAGTTTTATTTATTTATTTTTTAATATTTTATTTATTTATTTTATAGAGCAATCAAAAGTAGGCAGAGAGGCAAGCAGAGAGAGAAAGGGAAGCAGGCTCCCTGCTGAGCAGAGAGCCTGGTGTGGGGCTTGGTTCCAGGACCCCGAGATCATGGCCTGAGCCGAAGGCAGAGGCTTAACCCACTGAGCCACCCAGGCACCGTTTTGTTTTGTTTTAAATCCTGGTATGGTAGACTTCTCATACTGTCTTTGCAACTTCTGTGACTCTGTAATTATTTCAAAATAGAAAGCTAAAAAAATCCTCCTGGTGCCCAGGAAGCCCACCAGTAAGTCCCAGGGCTCAGGCCACGGCCAAGCCTGTAACCTGCTGCTCTCTTGTTCCCTCCTCCGCCCTGCCAGTTGCAGGCCTCCGCAGGACTTCCCAGCTATCTTTCCGGAAGCAAACCTTAACCCTGGTTTCCTCCAATTTTTTGACCTTTATTTTCATCATATACTTATGCTTTGAGTTTTGTGTGTTTCTTGGTAGGTAAAGAATCAATCAGTCAAAATCTGTGAGTAAGACAGGAAGGGGCTCTGACTCAGAGGCTCTGATGTTGCCCTGGGAGCCTGGGCTGGACACTTGCCGCATGGGCCCACTGTCTTTTCTAGAGGCCACTGGAGCAGAGGAAAGACCACAGGTTTCCAAGTTCCCATATACTTGACTCCAGGCAAGTGGCTTTATCTTTCCAAGTCTCTGTTGTTCCACATGTAAAATGGGAAAACAATTCTCCTCTGGTAGGGTTGCTGTGAAAAACGTATAAGACACAGAGCCCTTGGCAGAGGCCCCTGGTGATTGCAAGCCTGAGGGCACATGACAATTGCCAGGACAGTGGGGCTGGGAGCGGATGTGGCATTACATTCCCCAGGTAACACTAACGTGAGGCCGGGTCTCAGAACCTCTGTCATGGACGCTCGACCAACGCTGAGCGGTGGCAGTTCTTGTTTCATGTCCTCCTCAGGAGCCATGGCACGGCACTAACATATCCACCTTGCAGAGGGGAAAACTGAAGTTCGAACAGGGGCAAGGCCACATCGTCAGGAAGTGGCAGTGCCAGGTTTGAACCCTGGTGTGAGTCTAAAGCCCCTGCCCACAGAACTCAGTACCCAGGTGGTTCCATGGCATGGTCAAGGCCAAGTGCCCCAGTGGCCACAGCTCCCCTGGTGGCGGGTGCAGTGGTGGGCTCTGATGGGAGGTTCGCCCTTCCTCCCTTCCCCGGCACCAGGCAGCCCGTGGGGTGGGCTGCTGTGGTCAGGAGTTGGTTATGAGAGAACTCCCTCCGGGGGTGACCCGTTGGAGTGTGGGTGGGGCCGGTAGGGTAGGGGGTGTCCTCCGTCAGCACTGGGCCTGTCAGACTCAGCCCGTCTAGCTGGTCCCACAGACCTTCCCACAAGAGGTGCGCTGGTCGGGGCATGTGAAGATTGCCCCGTCCCACCTCCACATCCCAGAGGTAGGGTAGCTGAGCTGGGGTGGGGGTCTGCACCTGAGTCTTACCCAAGGCGTCCTGGGGACTCAGTGTGGCAGAAAAGTTCTAGGCTGCCCAGCACCCTGGTTCTTGACCCCAGCCACACGGTAGAATCACCAGGCAGCCTTTAAAATACAGGGATCCCCAGGCCCATACTTCTCAGGTTCTGCTTTAATTCATCTGGCAGGGAGAGCATGAGAATTGTTAAAAGCTCCTCAGGGACTCTGAAAGGCACCCAGGACTGAGAACCCAAAACCAGGGCCTGCGCAAAGAAGGCATGCTCCTCCAATCTGGTATTCAAGGCTCCTCACGATCTGACCCTATTGGTCCTTCTTGCTTCATCTTGCAAAATTAACAGCTGCCCTGGTGCCTGGTGTTTGTTTGCTTGCTCGTTTAGATATTCATCTAACAAACATTTACTGAGCACGTCCTGTGTGCCAGGCACCATGCCAGGATGAGGATTTAGTGGAGAATAAGTCAGACCTGCTTCTCCCTTCCAGTCCAACAGTCACACTAAGCCATGTGGACATAAACAGGGGAATAGCTAGCATGCAGCCAAATGACCTGACCTCGCCTGGGGACTGGAGAGGGCAACCCTGAGGACACTGTGCCTGAGCTGAGTTCTGAGATGGAAGGGCTAGGCTGAGGGCATCAGGACAGCAGAAAAGGCATGCCCACTGAGGGGACACTACCTGTAATGGCCAGAGTGGTTGGGGCTTGGAGAGCCAGGTGGGCAGGGCACGGAGGCCTATACAAGACAGGGGTTCTGCCAAGAACACACCGTTATAACTGGGAGTGGAGTTGCCTAGGAGAGGGGGCCCTGGGAGCCAAGGACATACTAAGTGCTCACTGAGATAAAGGGCCTGAGGCCAATCCTTTTGTGGACCCACATGGTTCCTACTGAGTGAACCCTTACTGCCACACAGTCGTCATGAAAACACTGACCCCCCTGTCACATCCCTAGGAGGTGGGTACTGTTGTTAGGGCTCTTTTACACAGGGTAGAATCAGGACAACACTGTTCGTGAGTGACACCTTGGGACAGCCAGCCAGCCAGCCTAGCTCCAACACTCATACCTGTCCTGGCCACAGCAGATGCATTGTCAGCCCCGCTGTGGGTGAGGGGACTTGTCTAAGGCCATGAAACTGGGAGCAAAGTGGGTGTTGAATCCTAGTCCAGGCTGGAGTGCCACGTGCCTCCCCAAGGTCTGTGCTGTGCAGTTTGCTCAGCAAGCTGGAGCCCCGGGGAAGCCTCACAAAGTGGAAAGAGCTCCTGCGCTAGCTGTGGACCCCAGGTGAATATCATCTACAATCCTGAAGTCATCACCTTTAAGTGGGGATGCCCGCCTGCCCAGCCTCCCTTGTAGAGCTATTCTAAGGACTGAATATGCCAGGGGATGTGAAAGGAATGCAGGGTCCCCAAGAAGGAGCTTAAGGTACCGATTCTTTCATCTTTCTTTCTTTCTTTCTTTCTTTAAGTAATACAACAGTCTCTGCCAATCAGCCCTATACCCAAAGACCCACCTGTTCTTCAGCTAAGATTCTGGGGCTGGAAGCAAACACCAAGGTAATCTGGAGGCCTGGCTCCTGCCAGATCGCAGTCCCCACTGGATTTGGGGGGCAGGGAGCCTCTGCCTGACACCAGAGTCAAACGCCTCCCAGGCACCTCAGAGAACCCTCCTCTGCCACTGATACCACTCTGTCCCCACTCCCAGCCCCTAGTGACCTCAGCCATGCCTGGCCTGCTGCACAGCCTGGCCGCCCTCCCTCACCCAAGCCTCAGCTTCCTCCTCAGAAATGAGTCTGGGGAGCTCTGAAAATACTGTGCCAAGGCCCCACCCCAAACCTGCCTCTGGGGATGGGCTCAGGTGACCAATAAGTTTTTATTTCAAGGTCTCCAGGTGATCTTAACTTGAAGGGCGGAGCTCAGCCTTAGAGATTTGCTGATGAAGCAAAGGGCAAACCACAAAAGTGCAGCCGGCACTCCATAAACGCCCACTCCCTTCTTACGAATTCCCACTCGCAGACCAGGGCAGACTCTGCCCTTCTCCCTTCTCGGCTGCTGAGACTCAGCTCCCTCCTTTTGCTCTGGGAATCCTGCTCCCCAGCTCATGAAGCAACGGCCCTGCCCCAGCTCATTCTAGATCTGGGCCCATTCCCACCCCCCGGCCAAGCCCCCTGTCTGTTTCATCGGCTCCTGGCTGGCCACCCCAACGTCTCCCTCGCTGCCCAGCAGCTCCCTTGCAGCGAGCACCTCCAGGCTCTGCACTAGGTGCTTGTGGCGTGAACTCACTGGCTTTGGTAGCACCTGCTCTGAGAAGCCTTACCCGGGAAAGCCCTCCCTCCCGCAGCTTGGTTATTCAACTGGCCGGCCAGTCATTCAACAGCCATTTTCTGCACCCCACACTCACGCAGCAGGAAGGGTTCACTGTCAAATGCAGCTCGTGAGCACTGCCTTCACTTCTACCAGCCAGCCCCAGTCCTGCCACTGGCTTCAGCCCCTACCACCCTCCTCTCCTACTGGGTCCAGCCATACCTTCTCTCCTCTGCTCGGACAGCACCTAATGCTTTGTTCGTGGCCGCCTGCTTCCGCATACTCTCTGCCCAAAGCGCTGAGGCTGGCTTTTCCCTGTCTTTCCCACCATTGGCTCAAACATTATCTCCCTGGAAAAACTTTCTTCTTGGCCACTGTATCCCCAGAGGCTGGCAGAAGGGAGCCTCCATCTCGGTCAAGATTACTGGGGGACGGAGCTCACATTCCACCGTGCCCCTTGCATGGCCCACTGGTGGCCCCAGCTTTCCTTTCTTTGGCTCATCCAAGAGCCCTGACCAAGCCAATCACTGGCCCTGGTACTTCCTTGTCTGCCCATAAGAAAGATCAGAGAGCTGGCCTCCATCGGCGCAGCTGCCCTGCCAGCCAGCTCTCACCTCGAAACATGTCATACCAGACCTTCTTGGCCTTGAGGTGCTGCAGCCCATTCAGGTGCTTCTTGCGGTTGTGGAGGTTGTCCTGGAAGGAGCGGTTGCAGTAGTCACAGAAGTAATGCTTCCCCATGGCAGGCTATGCCGGGTGCTGCTGCCGGAGAAGCCGGAGAAGCCGAAGCACTCGGTCAAGAGTGGGGAGGAAGCTCCAGGCACCAAAGCCCGCCGTGGTGACGGAGGAGGCAGGCTGAGGACAAAGCAGAGGCTGACACCTGGCACCTGTCGGGGGGGGGGGGGGGGGATCTGTGTGACGTGACTCGGGGCACTCCCGGCTGCCCTAAAACGAAGGGAAGGAAGAAACAAATGGTTAACTGACAGGGATCACTATCCTGCGGGATGTGGGACTGGAGTCTCCCTCAGTGTACAAATATCTTAGCGATTCACAAGAAAAAAGCATTCTTGGGCGCCTGGGTGGCTCAGTGGGTTAAGCCGCTGCCTTCGGCTCAGGTCATGATCTCAGGGTCCTGGGATCGAGTCCCGCATCGGGCTCTCTGCTCAGCAGGGAGCCTGCTTCCTCCTCTCTCTCTGCCTGCCTCTCTGCCTACTTGTGATCTCTCTCTGTCAAATAAATAAAATCTTAAAAAAAAAAAAAAAAAAAAAGAGCATTCTTACCAGTGGCCTAAATTTCAGAGACCCAAAGACTCAATTTCCTGGAGCCTGAACATCACCCTCCCCTCCATAGTGATGTGGGAAACAAAGGCAGAAGGGAATGTAAATAAAATTAAATTTCTTTATAACCTGCAGCCCATTCACAAATACTTGGGATCCATAGAGAGTAACATTCCTTCTGGAAACTCCCAACTATCTTAACATTAACACCTTACTAGAAGGAAAAACAATAGCCAGACCTCCAGTATCCCTAGGGTCTTCTTTAGCATATGAAAGTCCTTTGGGACCCCTCTCTTTTTCCTTACATCCCCCAACTCCCAAGTATATCACCAGCCACTCCTCACAACCCCAGTGCAGCAGCTTTGCTGCCCCCTGGTCCTGTCCCCATGCTTTAATAAGATCACCTCTTTTGCACCAAAGAATTCTTCTTGGCTGTGAGCTCTGGACCTCACCTACATTACAAAACAACAGAATGCAGCACAGCCCCCCAACTGAGCATGCCCTGAAGGCCAGTGTATGGAAGGCTCTGGTTATATACGCCTCATTTAAACCCCAGAGCAGCCCAGAAGGAACTACACGGGCCAGGGCCAATGAGTACGCCTGCGAGGCCTCATTCCAGGCAACAATTCTGATGCCCAGCCTCCACCCCAGGGCCAGTGATGACGGAACTTCAAGGGTGAGACCTAGGCCTCAGCATTTCTGTAAAGTTCCCCAGGGAATTCTATGCAACCAGGCTGGAGAGCCACCGCCTTATACCCTCTGGCCACTTCCCCACCTTCCCCCCAGCCCCCCAGCACACCTCTGACCTCCTCTCTCCCCTTCTCTCCAGTCTGGCCACATCAGCCTCATCTCTGCTTTTCGCACCTGCCAGGCACGCACCCGCCAGGCACCCGGCCACCTCATACATCTGGTCCTGCTGGTCCCTCTGCCGGGATACTCTCCCTTGTGACCATGCTCACTGGATTCCTTCAATCTTCACTCAAATACTATCTTCTCAGTAATCTCCTACGAGGGCTTTATTTAAAATTGCAGAATTTACTTAGCTTTCCCCATTCTCTTCTTCATTTTTATCACCTTTGAAGTAATAAGTTACTTGTTATGCTTATTATCTTTTTCTCCCAACAGGACTATAAATCCACGCAGGCGGGGATATTTTTGTTTTGTTTACTGCTGGAGCCCCACTACCCAAAGTGGTGTACAGTACAGAGCAGGCAACCATTATTTGTTGAGTAAACGGATTAATTCCCACTTTCCCTACGGGACAACTGAGGCTCACAGAAAGGAAGTGATTTGCTCAAGATCACACAGCTGATGAAAACGCAAAACCCAGATGCCCTAAAAATCCCACTGCTGGGTGTCCTCTCTTCCTGAGCCAGCTTACAGAAGCCAGAAGGCTCAGGCAGAAATGCAAACAGTTTCACCAGGAGATTAGCGAGAAACTCTTAGATGGCAGGTCCCAGAGAGGGAAATGAGAATGTCTCAGGGTCTTAAGACCCCTCAGCCATGGTGACCACAGCTGCCACACCTGACCCAGGAGATCCCTGGCCATAGGCAAGGGGTAATTCTGAGTGTCAGGGCCACCCCTGGGTCCCCAGATTTACTGACACGAGACACGAGGATGAATGGGTCTACTCTGGGCTACCAAGTGGGATATGCAAAGGCTGAGCCCAGACTACCCTCTCACTCTTCAGGTCCTACAGTCTGATCCCTCGTTTCCCAGAGCAGGGGCCCAGAAGAGGAAGGAAAATGACTTCCCTAAGCAAGCCAGGCTAACAGCAAAAGCACAACTCACAGGACTTAGCAAATTAAAGATACGGCTGGGACCTGACCACAGGGCAGATGGATGGGGGAATGCATCTTGGGAAGGAGAGAAGGGGGAGAGAGACAGAGACAAACAAGCCCCCTGGACAGTCCAGGCAGTCAGGTGGGTCGATGGAGGCCTTTCCTGCAGCAGACAGGGATAGCAGCCATTAAGTCAAGGGCTGTAATGGGAGCGGGAACAGTCATTCAAAATAAAAACGTATAAAACCTCTCTTCTTCTATTACTGCTGAGAAACCACATCCCAGACACATGGACTTGATATATTAAATTTGGCAGCTCTAATACACCCCGTCTTGCCAATAAACTTATAGGAATTGGATTGAAATTGTAAGAGATGAACGTTTAACGGCCGAGTGCTTAACCAAGCCATTCACGAAGCCTCAAGCTCTGGAGAGCTGCTGGCTCTGGAGAGTCATGGGGAGGGGTGGGTGTCCCTCTGGGAGGCAGAGATAGAAGTGCTGGCTCTGCGGCGGTCTTAGCTGAACAAAACCACACAGGGCACAAGGCTGGCCAGGTGACCTTGGACCTCTCCCGCCCTCTCCTTTCGCTGTAGTAATGTGAGACAGGGGCTCTGCAGCAATGTGAGACAGGGGGTCTGACGGGTTAGCTGATTGCCTGCAGAGCAGTAAACAGAAGTTTGGTAACCCAACTGAAATGTTAATGAGAGTAATGGAAACACAAATGACACTAATAATGTCCAGCATGTAGCAAGTGCTAAAGACATGTCACTTTCTATTTGATTTACTGAGCACCTACTAGTGTGGTATGAGGCTAAGAGCTTTACAATGCATCATCTCATTTAATCCTAAGGACAACCTGTGAGGCAGGACCTACTCCACTTCTTCAGATGAGGGCACTGAGGCTCCAAGAAGCAAAGTGCCTTAGCCAAGGTCACAGAGCTGGAAAGCAGCCAAACTGGGTTCAGAATCTGGGCAGGGTGGCTCTAGAGCCCACACTCCTCATGGCTTAGGAAAGTCTCCTTCCAACAAATCACGCTGCTAACTGCTCTTTTTTTTTTTAAGCTTTTATTTATTTGACCGAGAGAGAGAGAGAGAGAGATCACAGGCAGGCAGAGAGGCAAGCGAAGAGAGGCAGGTAGAGAGGGGGGAAAACAGGCTCTCTGCAAGCAGAGAGCCTGACACGGAGCTCAATCCCAGGACGCTGAGACCATGACCTGAGACGAAGGCAGAGGCTTAACCCACTGAGCCACCCAGCCACCCCTGACTGCTCTCCTTTTTAATCAGTCACTATACCCTGGGGACCATGGGCCCCCCTCCAAACCCAAGAGGTATGTGTTATAAGCCCACTTGCGAAGGAGAAGACGGGCTCAGAGTGGTGCCTCACGGGGCTCCGCGTCACGCTTTCAGGAAAGAAAGTCAAATCAGGTCTCGCAGTGCCTGCACTTAGACTGGCAATGATGAGCCCCTCGGCAGTGGGGGAGGGGAGAGAGAGAGAGAGAGAGAGAGAGTGTGTGTGTGTGTGTGTGTGTGTGTGTGTGAAGTTTCCTCCTCACTTGGACTTGCTGGGAAAGCTTCCCTGAAGTCATATAATGAGCCTCTTGGCAGTGGACACTGTGGGTGTGTGTGTGAGAGAGAGAGAGAAACATGTTTCCTCCTCTCTCTCACATGTATGAACCTCAACGGAGAGGTGCCCACCCACACCTTCCTTCCTCTGCCTACCCTGCACCTGGCACCGGGGCGGCACTTAGCTGTCCACAGCGGGTCAAAGCACCCCTGGCTCTAATCCCAGCTCTGCTAGGTGAGGTTGTGGCTCCATCGCTTGCCCACTCGGGGTCTCAGTCTCCCCATGTGTGAAGGGGGAGGCGAGCAGCTAGACCAGGTGATCTCTAAGGGCCTCTCTAGACAGCCACGTTTAAATCCAGGTGCCACTGCTTTCTAATTCTGTGCTCAGCTTCCTCCTATGAAAACTGGGATAGTGACAGGGCCCAACTCAGGGACTGTTCTGAGAATCAGCTCATCTGTGCACACATACTTGACTTAGCAGAGCCTGGCCCCCAGGGGCCCCTCAAGAAACAACAGCCAGCATCCCCCATCATTATTATTGGTCTCCCAAAGGCCTGTATTTCAGAAAACTGAGGCTCGGAACAAGGAACAGGATGTCCGTGTCCAAGTGACAACTGGGGGCAGCTGGTCTGTATGACAGATGAGGAAAGGTGAGACCAGGAGTGGGTATGTCGGTTGCCCAAAGCACACAGCACAAGGCAGAGGTGGGACCGGACTTCAGCCTTCATGATGGGCTCTGACACCTGCCCTGAACAGCAGCTCTGCAGAGTCCATATGGCCCAGGTATGGTGTCAAGGGGAGCAAATGAGCTCCAGGGCAATCTGTGCGTCCCACCTCCCAGTGGGCCAGTCCCCAGGGAGGCCAAGGACCTGGGCAGGAGCTGGACTTCAGCAAGGTGACCTTGCTCCGACAGCAGCCAGGTGTGAGCTTCTAGCGGTCTTGACCCAACCGCCTCCCTCTCTAGTGCCTTGGCACACATTAGGAAAGGATGCTGGTGCAGAATCCTCCAGACAGATACGGTGCCCTGCCACTGCGTACTTGGCAATCTGGCAAGCAGAGAGTATCTCACTCCGACTCACCCCTCAGCCAGGTGTCCTTGCACAAGGCACAGCCTGCACCACTGCACTTGGAAGCCCTGAGTGGGAGGTCAGGGAAGGGGGTGGTGGAGATAGCTGGACATCTCCGAAGGCGCCCAGACACCAGCATGGAGTGCTGACTAAGCTGGCCCTCTCGGCCGTGATTCACCCTCATCCTCTGGGACTGGTGCGCTCAGCGGCTGTGAACAAGGCACCATCCTGCCTTGCTGGAAACGGAGACAGCGCCACCTGCCCATTCTCAGGGATCGGGTCCATGTTTGCAACAGCAGCTGCTGGCTCCCTGGAGCTTCACCAGGTGACAAGGTGGCTCCCTATGGCCAAAGGGCAGCAGGTTGAGGTCAGTGCGACAACCTCCGGGGTCACACAGGTGTGGGTTTAAATCCCAGGTCTGCCACTCATCAGCTAGGTGTACTCTAGAAAGTTATTTCATCCCCCTGTGCGTGTCCTTAGCTCTAATCTAGGGACCCCCACTGCTATTGTGGATTGACAAAGGCATTGGTATATTAGGACGCCTACCATATAGTTAGTACTCAGAGAATGGAGGGTCTAACTGCTGGTAATACAACCATCCAGGCGGCTCACTCCCTCGCTCTCCCGGTGAGCCTGCCCAGACCACTGGACTTAAAAGTGGCAGCCGCAGGCACTTCTCTCCTCCTTATGACCTGCTGGTTCCCCTAGCTCGTCTCACCTCACCTGCTGCTTTACTGTCATGTGTGTCTGCCTCCCCACTAGTATGTGAGTCCCGTGAAGGCAGAGAGATCTATCTGTCCTGCTGCACCCCACCACCAGGAACACAGCATTGCACATGCAACTGCCTGTGGAAGGAGCTACCCACAGAACCTGAGGCCTCTTGCCCTCTGCTTACCTATAGCTCCCAGACCCTCTTCTCCTCCACTGCGGATCTAGGGACCAGGACGAGGATGGGCAGAGGCCACCACCGCCCTCCCTGCAGGACTCCTGTCTCCAGCAGAGCCCTGCTCTACTGACTTGACCCACACCCGGCCATCCTGTGGCACCTGACCTCAGTCTTCTGAGTCTTCCCTCAAGGAGACACTTTGGGGTGGAGGAAAGAAAAGAGAATGGGGGTGGGATGGGGGGAGGGAAGACAGCATCAGATTCCTGCGTGCTAGGCACCTGGCTTTCGTTCCCTTATTTGATCATCACAGGGACCCTTTGAGCAGATGTCAAGGTGTCCATTTCACAGATGGGGACGCGGGTTCAGAGATACTCCTCATCTGCTCAAAGCCAAAACCGAGACAGATTCCCGTAATAGTCATTTCTCATCAGCCTGAGTGCTGTTGGTGGGCCAGTGGCACAGAGGACCCCCCAGCACCCTCTGGGAGAGACCTCACCATGAAGCCAAAAGGCGTGGAGAGCCAGCACTGCCCCTGGGGTCCGGATGAGTCCTGAAGCCTTTCTCTTCCCATCGCACTGCTCCGCTGTGATGCGCCCATGGGGCAGACGTTTGTGCTTCATTGATATTCTTGGTTCCTTTCATCGTGTGTGTCTCAGGTAGAGCTGTCTTTGGCACAGGGCTAAAATAAGCCAACAGCTTGGCCGTGGCCAAGGGCTGGGAGACGCATCATAATAATTACCCAGGCCTTGTGCTCGCCCCATGCTGCCCTCAAGCTCACCTGTCATTTCTTCTAATTATGGCACTGCCAGACCCCAGGTAAACAGTAAACGGCAGCCAGAGGACGGCGTTATTGCACGCCCGCTAGGAGCTCAACAATGTCCCAGGGGCACATATGCCTGCCGTCTGGAGCTGATGGCATCAGAACTCCCTCAGGGAGGTGGGGGGTGGCCTGCAGGCTATCCACTCAGAGCCCAACTCCAACACAAGTGCCAGGAAGATCCAGACGTCTTCCCTGATAGGGGCCCCATTATGTCAGGGGTCTCCCTCAGACACCTCAGTGCTTAGCAATGACCACACACCTCTCTCACCCTGATCTCATTTATGTCACCCCTGGGTGTTAGGCACATGTGGCATCATACTCCTGGCCCTCTAAGGCAGTGGGGGGCTCCCCACCCACAGCAATTCCTGATTCAGCAGGTCTGAGGCAGGGCCAGGATCTAAGGAAAATGATGCATAGTCCACAGACCATGCTCAGAGAAATGCTGATCTGAGGTAGATGAGGGACTGAAGAACAGAGAGGGTGAGAGCTTACCCAAAGTCACACAGACTACCCAAGCCAGTTCTTACTCTATAATCATTCAACTCAGGTCTGAATCTCGTCTCTGCCATTTCTGGGTTGTGAAACTCTCCGCAAACTACTCACCCTCTGAGCTGGGGGAGACAGGCATAATAATTCTTATGGAATGATGGACTAAAACTATTCCATAAGATCACTGTGAGGATGAAATCATGGATATGAGGTGCTTAGCAGAGTGCCTGGCACGCTGACAGCGCTCAGTACTCATCTGTGGATATGGCGGCCAGCCTCTGCACCCCCTACCTTCTGGGGTTTATGCTTTGTGTTGTCTGCTCCCACACTATAGGAGGACTGATCTGCGGGACTAAGGGAACAGAGTAGACATGATCGTATGTCACTTCCACAATCGGGTGATAAGACAATATGCCTTCCATCCTGGGGTCTCTTTCTCTGATCACTTAATTTGGGGGAAGCCAGGTGCCACATGGTGAACAGCCCTGTGGGGAGGCCCATGTGGCAAGGAACTAAGACCCCCTGCTGACAGCGTGTGAGCAAGCTTAGAAGTGGACCCTCCAGCCCTGTCAAACCTTCAGATGAGGGCAGCCCCAGCAGAGAACTTGACTGTTACTTCCTGGGAGGTCTGAGCCATAACTACCCAGCTAAGCTACTCCCAAATTCTTTTTTTTTTTTTTTTTAAATATGATTCTTAGGGTGCCTGGGTAGCTCAGTCCGTTCAGTGTCTGCCTTCAGCTCAGATCATGATCCCAGGGTCTTGTGATCGAGCCCAGCATCGGGCTCCCTGCTCCACGCGGAGCCTGCTTCTCTCTCTCCCTCCCACCACTCATGCTTTCTCTGTCTCTCTTTCTCTCTCGCTCACTCTCTCAAATAAATAAATAAAATCTTTAAAAAAAAATTTTTTTAAGTAAGCTATATACCCAACATGGGCTTAAATCCACGGCCCTAAGATCCTGAGTCATATGCTCCACTAAGTCAGCCAGCCACACCCCCACTTCCAAATTCTTGACCCTCAGATATACAAGATATTTGTTGTGTTAAGTTGCTAAGTTTGGGGAGATAATCTGTTATGCAGCAATAGCTAACTGATACAGTGAAATAAACAAATGAAAAAACTGAATCACTTTAAAATATGTGATGGCTATGGGTACAAAGTGCCCCATATTCCAAAACACTCCTGAGTTGAGTCAAATGAGCCAATCCCTGAACACAGGCACAACCTTCCAGAACTTTCTATGGTTCCCTTCAGCCATATATTTATTAGCCAAACATTTGCTGATCCTCCCTCTCTGCCAGAATGGGGTTCACACCTCACGACACAAAGGCCCTGCTCTCACAAGAAAGTGCACTGAATATATGTTGGGATGGCTGGCCGATGTGCCCCCAGTAATACTAGGTGATAAGCTGTGTGCTAGACAGCACCAAGGAAGGGTACCTACGTCCAATAGGAGTTCCTCCAAGGAAATGATCAGAGATGATCTCAAAGATCTAGATACCAGGCGCCTGGGTGGCTCAGTGGGTTAAGCCTCTGCCCTCGACTCAAGTCATGATCTCAGGGTCCTGGGGTTAAGCCCCACATCAGGCTCTCTGCTCAGCGGGGAGCCTGCTTCCCCCCTCTCTCTGCCTGCCTCTCTGCCTACTTGTGATTTCTCTCTCTGTGTGTCGAATAAATAAATAAAAAATCTTAAAAAAAAAAAAAGATCTAGATACCAAGATGGTCACTGCAACATAGCTTGTCTGAAAACTGAAATCTAAATGTTGGACCGTAAGAACAGCTGACAGACAATGCTCACTATATGCAGATAGGCAGCTTGGTTTCCCAAACAAGGTAGGAGTGGGAGGGTTCAATGACATGACTCACATCTTACCTAAAAAAGACTGGACAAGGAGGGAGTCCACATTGGCAAGGATCAAGAGCAGGGCACAAGCCACATCTGTTCAATGCACTACCAGACAGACATTAAAAATAAAGTCAAAGGAGGAGTGTCTGGGGGGTTCAGTTGGCTGAGTGTCCAACTCTTGACTTTAGCTCAGGTCATGCTCTCAGGGTCATAGGATGGACCCTGTGTAGGGCTCCGCACTCAGTGGGGAGTCTGCTTGAGATGTTTTTTCTCCCTTTGCTCCTCCAACCCTCCCTCTCTCAAATAATGAAATCTTTGGGGAAAAAAAAGAAAAACAATCAAGTCAAAGGAAAAAAATTCAAGTCAAAGGAGACTATTCCCTTTTAGCTAAATAAAAAATGGCTCCTTATCACAGCAGTTTGTACAACACGATACCACTTTTTTAAGGAGAAAGAACGTCCTGCCCCAGCACACCCACATACCCACACCCACGCACACAAGCAGACACAAAATATTTATTGCGACTATGTCTGGATAATAGGATTATATGCAGAATTTTCTTCTCCCTTTGTGTTTTTCTATTTTTCTAAGTTTCTACATTAAGCATATATTGTTTTAAATTTGCTCAAAAAATTCCCTTCAAAAAAGTGGGAAAATTGCCAAACTAGGATAAATACTATTCCTTCTCCCTTAGGAGGCCACTGTAGATGGTTCCAATGACTTGGTTCACCTGGATGGACCAATCAGGGCTGGTGTGGAAAGAGATCCGCCTTCAGTCCCTGGCTGAAGGCAGATAGGGCACACCATGATTCCAAGCAGACCTGGCTCAGGGCAGGTTGGCAAAACCTGAATCTGGGCTCCAGGGAGCTGCAGGATGGAGACACAGTTTCTCATCATATAGTTACAGGTCCCAGGAGGCCAGAGCTTCCAAACAGAAAAGGTAAAAATAGTCTGATGGAGGCTTCTGAGCCAGAAACCTGGACTCGGAACCGCCCCTGCCTCCCCCTTCTTCTGCCACCAGGCTGGTCCGTCACCACCCTCACTTCTGCCCAAGTCAGGTCTCATCTCCAGCATCTGAGCCAACCTCTTCATTTCACCCACCCTGGGCAGCAGAAGATCAAGTCTCTTAGAACCACTCCTGCTCAAGATTTTCCATAGCTCCTAGTGGGGAGCTTAATACAAATGAAGTCTCCTGGGTCGTCAGATCTCCAGGAATTCAGACTCAGCTCATCTGGAGCGGGGCCCAGAAATCTAGATTTTACTCATGGAGTCTAGTACCCTCTAGTAGGTACCCCTTAAAATATAAAGGCTGGGGGACCAAGCTTCTGCTCAAAGACCTCTCTATTCCCTGCATCCCAAAGGCAGCCTTGGCTGGGGATAGTCACTCTGGGTAGACAACACCTGGATTCTTGTCTCGGTCAGAAACCAGTCTGATTTTAAATAACCTCAGCTCACTGAAAATGATAAACCCAACTTGACTGGAATGCTAAACACAATTCATTAGAATGGATAAAGCTGTTTTCCTACTACCTAAGTGTCCTGTCACGCTCCAGGTAAGTTTAGAATTGAAAATAGAGGTAGTAAAATAAATCAACCTTATTGATGTTCCTGACCTCAGTTTAGTAATAATCAGCATATACTTGGTATTTAAAAGTATCTGTAACATTGAAAAGAATTTGACATGTTGAGTATGACAGATAAGCACTGTGATTCCAATTTAAAATACAGAAGTTAGGAATTGAGAACTATATGGGGTGCCTGGTTGGCTCAGTTGGTAGAGCATGCAACTCTTGATCTTGGGGTTGTAAATTCAAGCCCCATGTTGACTGTAGAGATTACTTAATACAGAAGTTAGGGGTACCTGGCCGGCTCAGACGATAGAGCATGACATTCTTGCTCTCATGGGGGTTGTTGAGTTCCAGCCCAACACTAGACATAGAATTTATTAAAAAAAAAAAAATACAGAGGTTCTAATATATAGGTAGGGCAGCACCTGAGTGGCTCAGTCAGTTAAGTGTGTGACTTCCATTCAGGTCATGATATCAGGGTCCTGGGATTTTTTTTTTTTTTTTAAGATTTTATTTATTTATTTGACAGAGAGATCACAAGCAGGCAGAGAAAGGAGGAAGCAGACTCCTTGCTGAGCAGAGAGCCCGATGTGGGGCTCGATCCCAGGACCCCGAGATCATAACCCGAGCCGAAGGCAGAGGCTCAACCCACTGAGCCACCCAGGTGCCCCAGGGTCCTGGGATTTGAGCTCTGTGAGCTCTGCACTCAGTGGGGAGTCTGCTTGTCCCTTTCCCTCCCCCTTTGCCCCTTTCCCTGCTTGTGCTCTCTCTGTTCTCTCTCAAATAAATATATAACATCTTTAAGAAAAAAAAATGTTTCATATATACAGTTAGGTAACTGATAAAACATATGTCAGTAAATGATATTAGATTTATCATTTCAAGCTGAAAGGTCAGCAATAACTAGAAACATTGGCTCCACTGTTAGAATCATCTGGAATGCTGTGAAAGCTACTAATAGTACCCCCCATATCCTAATTTCATGTCAGAGATGGCATCTTTTTTTTTTTTTTTTAGCTTTCCAGACATAACCAGAGACATAAAAGAATTTAACTAAGTATGTTGAAAGTATTGAACTTGAAATTCATTATGTTTGTAAATTTAAATTATTAGATTTTCTAGTAACATTTAAATATTCTTGGGAAATTATACTTGTTAGGTTATATATCTGAAGTACTTAAAAGGAAAATCAAATATATTAAATTATAAGTGAAATAAATGTGTAAGGGAATGTAATTAGGCTATAAATGGGGCTGATTGTTTAAAGGAATTTAAGGTTAGTTCAAAGAGAGTTCAAACATCAAAGGAAAAGTGAAGGTCATTTTTCTTATTTTTCTAGATATGTATAGAGTAATTTCTAAGCTGAAGTAAGCAGCTTAAAGAAAATTCAGTATTTCCAAATTGTTGCTGCAAAATGAAATAAAATAAAATAAAACAAGCCACACCTTAACTCCCCATGGACTTTCCTAACCCATCCTACTTAAACCAATTCCTTCCTCCTCTAACTTCCCATCAGCCAGATTTGTTGTTAGCAGGACAAAAGTATTCTATCCTAGAAGCCTCACAACGTTGTGTCCCAAGGAGCTACCAGGATGCTTTGCAAATAGAAAATAACTTCAGTTATGGTTAAGTCATCATGGTTTTAGACCTTAAAGCTTTTCACATTTTTCTTCCCAGTCCCCAATCAGGCGTTCCTTTTGCTTTTCCAAATCGGGCCCAGACCTCTAATCCCAGGCCTCTAATCCCAGGTTTTCAGTACCTATGCTGATGACTTATCTCTGGCTTAGACCTCTCTGAATTTCAGATCCAAATCCCCACTGGCCTCTGGGCATCTCCACTTGATGTCTAAGGGGTGGCTCAAATCTAACATGACCAAACAGAGCTTAACGTCATCCCGCTGGATTTCAAGTTGTTAAGGTCAAAACTTCATCCTCCATTCTTCTTTCCCACACTCTCTACACAGGTCAGCTTGTTCGGTCTGTCCGATCTCCCAAAATACAACACAAATCTGATCACTACTCTAATCCATAAACTAATCTAAATTACCATCCTGTCTCAACTGACGCAACACAATAACTTCCTCTCTTCGATCTGTTCTCCAGAGAGCAGCGAGAATGATGACATTAAAATGTAAATTGGATCATGTCACATCCCAGCTTAAAACCCTTCAGTGGCTTCCTAGAGCAATTAAAAAGAAGTAAGACTCCTTACTATGGGTTACAAGGCCCTATTTGAGCTGACCGAAGCCCGCCTCTTCACAGTTCGCCCTACCGCTCGCTTTCCCTCAAGCACTCCAGGACTGCTGCAGCCTCAAGTCTTTCGCACCAACCTTTTCCTGTTTGACCAACTTCCCTTCGTTGGGGTCTCTGCTTAAAGTGTCACAGTGGGCACCCTGGCTAAAATAGCACCGCCAGACTCTCTTCAAGCAACCTGTCTTTTGCTTTTTAAAGTATTATTTGTTTGTGGTTAGCGCACCTCCCGATCTGCCCACACACTGAGTGCTCCTTGAGAGCGGGGCTTGTTCTTCGCCAGGTCCCCAGGTCATGGTCCAGAAGCAGCACTCAGAAAATATGAGCTGAGTGGCACTAGTACATCAAAACCCTTATTTAATCCCCAAGAAGGAATGAGCGGTGCCCAGATCTCCCCCTTCTAGGTCAAGGTTCTAGTGGGCGAATCCCAGGGGTGAGGGGAACAGGAAGCATGTGCAGAACCGTCCCTTCCCCCGATGCCCGGTAAAGGGGTTCAAGCCCCAGGGCCCAACTTTGCCACAGGCTCCAACGCTAGGCCTGGACTTGGATCCAACAGAGGAGACAGGCAGAGATGAGCTGGGGACCTGGGCACCCAGTCCCGCTCGCCCTTTTGTTCACTCCCCGTTATTTAAGTTGGTGCGGCCCACAGAGCAGGTAAGGGACTTAAAAAGAAGAGCCCTTGTCTTCCCCCTTGAGGGGAGACGACTAACACTAGCTCCTCGACGTCCTGCCGGAGACAGTACCTGGTTCCGCAGGGCCCGACGGCTCCGAGCTCCTCCTCCTTCTGCGCCCTCGTGTCGCGAACTGCTTGCTGGGATTCGTAGTCCTTCCTTGAGTATCAATCGGCCCTTCCCAGAAACCTTTGGGAATCATAGCTAAGACCGGGCGGGCGTTGGGGAAGGGAAAGGAAACGCGAGAACTTCTGGGTGTTGTAGTTCAGTATATTCACTTAACAAGAAATTTTTTAGAAATATTGGGTAACAAATCTTAACACACTATTTGGGCTGCCCTGATCTAAATTCTACGATACTTTTCCTCCCCGCAAAGCCATCACTTACCTCTCTCCTTCAAAAAGATAAGAAATGAGCTTCAGTAAAACTACAAATCCCATAAAGTATTGCAGGACGAGGGCTGCTTTTTGGGGGGGGGGGAGCGCATGGTCGGCTGCGGCGCAGGCGCGGGCTTGACAGCGGAGAAACATGGCGGGCCCGACGTTTACTGCGCGGTTGTATTCCCTGCTGTTCCGCAGGACCTCCACCTTCGCTCTCACCATCGCTGTGGGCGCCTTATTCTTCGAGCGCGCCTTCGATCAAGGCGCGGACGCGATCTACGAACACATCAACCAGGGGGTGAGGGACTGGGCCATCCCTGACCTTGGGCCTGCCTGAGGGGTGACAGTGGGAGTGGAGGTGGGACTCAGTCTGCCTTTTACTATGGGGGGAGGGGGAAAGGCTGCACGTCTTCTGTCAGTGGAGTGCCATATATCCTCTCCATCGGATGTGAATCCCAGAACGTTAAATGATCCCACTTTGTGCGGGTTATAAGTATTGATATCTCACACCCCCAGATACCCACTTGTCCATTTGCAGGAGCAAAAACTAAAGCTTAGTGAGAGCAGAGGATTTACTGTGGCTACCCTCGGGAAGTCAGTGGCGAATCTGGGCTGGAACCTGGGCCCACAGTCTTCTCTGAGGATTTCAAGGGCAGATTTGAGCGGGCGAGGGTCGTGAAAAGGACATCTCCTTAGATACTGTGCTTGGTCTTTTCACATAGCACTCCTCACTTTCCCAGGCTTCCTATGCAAGCATTGTGGTAGTAATAATGGGTAGGAGACGGGAATATAAAATCAGAGACCCCTGGATGGGGATACTGGGCCCTGTCAGTTGATAACTGTGGCATTCAGTTCGGTGAGTTTCTTAACCTCTCTGAGCTTCACTTTTATCTGTGATGTGGAGACGATAATAACCGCAGTAAGCAGCTCCTGTGAGAATTACATGAGATGTAGGCAAGATGCTGAGTACCTGGTAGGTGGTGCACTAAAAAAATAACATTTGTTACATTCCTCAAGAGAAAGTGAAAGCGGAAGGTAGGACATAACCACACCTTGTAGACTCATTGTGTGCCAACACTGTGCTAACTGCTGTACACGCTTTTCATCATTACATTGTGGCTCATGTTAGGGAAGGTCTCCTGCAGATAGCCCTGTTACACCGTTCACTTGTGTTTTTAATTTGAAGCTGTCTGACCCTACAGCCCTGTCCACTGATGCTGTACTGCCTGTGATCAGGACCTCTTTCTGCCCATCCCCTGCAGGCAGTTCTGTGGGCCATTCCCAATATTTGGGAAAGGCAGTTAAGTGTGCTGTCATAATTTACCAATCTGTGCTTTTAGGAACAAGAATCAAGGGCACCTGGCTGGCTCAGTTGGTAGAATGCCCAGCACCTGGTTTAATTTCAAGCCCCAAGTTGGGTGTAGAGATTGCTTAAAAAAAATAAAACCATTAAAAAAAAAAAAAGGGAATGAGAATCCAACTAGTTCCTGACCCAAGGATCGCAGGTTTAAGGAAATTATTAAAGAATGAGTCAACGTAAAGTATTTGGGGCTATGCATTTAGGACCTCTTGAGTAATACCTGGGAGTTGAGGAAATAAGACCTCTTCCAGGCTCTGTTCCTTAGTACACTTAGTACTTTTGAATAATAACCTCAATTTCCTGTAAAAGAGGGATCATCCTTTTCCACTTCTCTTTACATGGCGATTGAGAAGATCAGAGCAGTTTACAAGTGTTAGGAATGTGCATTGAGCCCAGTGCTGCTTCCGGTTTGCCCACACCAGCTGTCCAGACATGGTACATGTTTTTCTCTAGCCAGTTTTAGAGACCAGGACAGTGGGAGTAGCTGCAAAATGTGAGAGACAAAGCTCAAACTTTGTGGTTCTTGTCTTTAAAATGCAGAAGCTGTGGAAACACATCAAGCACAAGTATGAGAATAAGGAGTAGTTCCTCAGAGATCCCTCCCCACGCCGAAAGGACCAGGTCCACCCACCAGCTGTTTGCCCAGAACCAGGGCCTCAGCCTGAAGATGATGCTCAGATTACTCTTCATTGACCACCTGTAGCTGTTGGCAAGAAGCGGCTTCACCTGACAGACTCTTTAACTTCTGCTGTGTTTGAAGTCTGTTTAGTCAGAGTCATCAGCAAATAAATGGAAATTGTCCTCAAGACATGGCTTCTGTATCTAGTGCTTTGTTAATGCTACCTAATCTTCAATTTTCAGTTGAGACCACTTTAGAGTCCTCTGCAAACATCTGAAGGGCAGATTTCATTCTTTTGGGTTCCATTAACTTTCAGACAACTCTGGTTTAGAAAACATGAGCTGTAATTGGAGGTATTACTTTCAATTTTTGCTTCTAAATCAGTAATTCCAGTCTTCTTTTTCTCCCCCCAACCCAAGCTCTCCCTCCAACAAGAGGCTTAAACTCCCAACCCTGAGATACCAAGGGTTGCAGCAGGGACCCCTGGGTGGTTTGGTTGGTTTGGCACCTGCCTGTGGCTCTGCTCATGGGTCCAGGGTCCAGGGATTCAGCCCCACATCAGGCTCCTTGCTCAGCAGGGAGCCTGCTTCTCCCTCTGCCTGCAGCCCCACCCCCTCGGCTTGTGCTCATGCTGTCTCTCTCTGACAAATAAACCAATAAAAATCTTAAAAAAAAAAAAAAAAAAAAGAATTGTATGCATAGGGGGTTCAGTCAGTAGAACATGCAATTCTTGATCTCAGTGTTGAGTTTGAACCCCACATTGGGTGTACAGATTACTTAAAAATAAAACTTAAAAAAACAAAAGATTAAGAGAATGTCACATGCTCTACTGGCTGAGTCAGCCAGGAGCCAGTAATTCCATTTTTAAGTCATATAAAGGAGAGCTAACTGGCTTAACCATAGGGAAAACCTGGATTCAGCTGGGGAAAGAAACCCTGCCCCAGGGTCCTGTCTCCATTCTGCCTTTAATTTGCTGAGTGTCTTCAGACGAGTTGGCTTACCTCTCTGGGCCATAGTCCATCTGCTGATGATGAAGTTGGACCAGAACTCTTGACCATCCTGCCAGAGTTTCCATCTCTAATAAGTTGGGTTTATGATTGTGCTTACTTGGTGGGTTTGAATCCTCACTCTACCAGTTCTAGCTGTGTGAACCAAGGGCAAGGCACTTGACCTCTCTGAGCTTCAGTTTCCTGGTCTATTACATGGGGATGATGGGAGTGCCTTCTGTATAGGTTCTTTTTGAGTGTTAAAAGAGTTGTTAAATGCAATTAACATAGTCGTAGACCCTGGCACATGGACATAACTGCTGGCAGACACATGGGGGGATGCTTAAGGACCTGGAGAACCAGAAGATTCTGCTAGCAGGCTATGGAGCAGCAGGAATTGAGGAAGAGGTGTTCAAGGACCATAGTTCAGTCATTCATTTAACAAACATCGAGATGGCCACTGTGTGTGAGGCACTGTGCTAGGTTCCACTAGGCACCTAGTGGTGCCATGGTGGCAAACATGAGGCTTGAACTACAGGAGATGTTGTAAATGCCATTCTATATCAAAGATATGTGAACATGAAGGAGGGCATGTGATGTAATTATAGAGTACTGGTTACTCTATAATAAACTGATGAGGGGTGCCTGGGTGGCTCAGTGGGTTTAAGCCTCTGCCTTCAGCTCAGGTCGTGATCCCAGGGTACTGGGATCAAGCCCCACATCGGGCTCTCTGCTCAGCAGGGAGCCTGCTTCCCTCTCTCTCTCTGCCTGCCTTTCTGCCTACTTGTGATCTCTGTCTGTCAAATAAATAAATAAAATCTTAAAAAAAAAAAAAAAAGACTGATGAATCACAGACCTATACCTCTGAAACCAATAATGCATTATATATTAATTGAATTAAAGTAATTTAAATTTAAAAAAAGAAGATATGGGACCCTTATACTATAGGAAAGCATGTGTGAACCATTTTCCTGAAAGATATTTTGCATCTATGTATTAAAATCATTAATGTGTATACCTTTGACCTAAGAAATCCTACTTCTGGCAAATTTTCCTTTAAAAATGCAGGTGTCCACAAGAGATGTTCATTGTAGTGTTTTATATTATGGGAAAAATGAAAAGACATCTAAAATGGGAATTACTATTTTGGTGAAATATGCAGTCATTTAAAACCTTGTTTGGCTTGAAGAAAATACCCATCAAATGTGGCAAAGTACCAACCTCACTAATACATGAAGCAGTCTGCCAAGTTACTAAGAAAAAGGTGAATAACTTGGAAGCTAAGGCTAATAACACAAACAGGCAATTAGTACAAGAAATACAGGGACACATGTATGGCTCAGAGGGTTAAGTCTCTGCCTTCAGCTCAGGTTATGGTCCCAGGGTCCTGGGATCGAGTCCCACATCAGGCTCTGTGCTCAACGGGAGCCTGCTTCTTTCTCTCCCTCTGCCTGCCATTTCCTCTGTTTGTGCTCTCTCTCTCTGTCAAATAAATAAATAAATACAATCTTTAAAAAAAAAAAAAAATGCGCATAAGGGCGCTTGGGTGGCTTAGTCGTTTAAGCGTCTGCCTTCAGCTCAGGTCATGATCCCAGGATCCTGGATTGAGTCCTACATCAGGCTTCCTGCTCAGTGGAGAGCTTGCTTTTCCCTCTCCTGCTCCCCCTCCTTGTGTGAGTTCTCTCTCTCTGTCAAATAAATAAATAAAATCTTTAAAAAGTACACAACAGGGGTGCCTGGGTAGCTCAATTGGTTAAACATCCAACGCTTGATTGTGGCTTGGGTCCTGATCTTGGGGTTGTGGGATTGAGCCCCGAAACTGGCTCTGTGCTCAGCATGGAACCCGCTTCGGATTCTCTCTCCCTCTCACTCTGCTCCTCCCCTACCCCTCCTGGTGCCTGTGCCCTCTCTCTCTCAAAAAAAAAGAAAACAAACAAACAAACAAAAAAACCCACGTAACACTCAACTGACCGACCCTCCCAGGTGCTCCATAAATAAGTCTTCTAAAGAAAAAAAAAAGAAAAAGTAAAAAAATGCTTAAGAAGAAGGTGCGCATAAAGCATCAAAGTACAAAGCTAAGTGGAAAAAACAAGCTGTAGATTCATATAAAGTACCATGCGGTTTTTTGGTAAACATGTATAAGATAAAACTGGAAATGCTCACAACAAATTGTTAATAGTGGTTAACTCCGGGAGAGTCATTTCCTGTTGTGTTTCTCTCTGATGTCTAAGTTTTCTGCATTAGGCATGTATTATTCTTATAATGGGGGAGGAATCAAATAGAAGGGGGCTGCCCAGAGAGGGTGTGAACACAGAGAAATGCAAAATGTGAGCCTCTGGCTCTGGCTCCAGGCCTAGAACCCAGCTGCTGGGAAGCCCAGGGTTCCCCTTCCACAGCTCCCAGTGAGTGTTCGTCCTAGCGTGGCACTGCCAACGGGGAGCTGGGCCTCCCCAGAACTCCCTGGGTGGGTGTGCCTCACAGGTGGGGGAAGTGAGGATTAGCACCCCCCTCAGACTGGCACCAAGAAGCTTTTTATTACTGGAAAAAGTTTCCTTCCCAAGCTCAGCTTGAGGCATTTCCTGGAGGCAAGAGCTGGGACAGTCTTTATGGTTAGAAAGTTCTGGGGACTCCCCACCTGCTCCCCTCACACAGGTGTCAGGAAAAGCTAAATACTTGGAAACCTCAATAAGCTAGTTACTGAAGGCCTCTGAAATCCTCTTCTGAGAAGTTGGCATCCAGTATAGCTCTCCTCTGAGCAAGCAGGACCACTCTCTCAGCTAAGTGTATTTGAGCTAATGTCCTATTCTCCTCACTTCTCTCTTGTTTTCAAAAATCTCTCCAAACTGGTAGAAACTTCTCATTTATTCAGTCAGTCTGTCAGTCAACCAATACATCTTTATTGAGTGCCTACTCTGCTTGGCCCTGTTCTAGACCCCATACACAGTGAAGAACAGAAAGATCCCTACCCTCTCGCAGCTTGCATTCTAGTAGGGGAGACAGATGGTAAATAAGAAATTAAATAAAAACGTCAGCACACATTAAGGGCTATGAATAAAATAAAACAGGGTGACATTTGGGACTGACTCAGACTTAAAGAGCAGTGTGAGATGCTCAGGTAGGAAGTCAGGGAACATTTCTCCATGGAGATGGCATTTGAGCTGAGATCTGAATGAAAATCTCAGCCAGGTAAAGATCAAGAGTATTTCAGGAAACAAGAACGGCCAGCGCAAAGGCCCTGAGGTGGGTGTGGGTTTGGTTTATTCACGGAACTGAAGGAAGTGAGGCAGTAATAGATAGGGTCATGGTCTTATAGGTCTTATAGGTCATGCTGCAAGAGTTTGGATTCCATTCTAAAAAGACACGTAAGCCTCTGGAGGGTTTCTGATGAATAGCTTACATTTATCAACCACTTACCGTGAGCCAGGCATTGTACTAAGTGCTTTGCAGTTTATGTGTCAATTTATTTGAACAGTGATCCAAAATGTCGTTTTATTATTCCCACTGAAGAGCTCTAGTGAGGTGTAAAGAGCACTGATTTTAGAATGGACAGTGCTGGGTTAGAATTTAAGCCCTGCCACTCACCAGCTGTGTGAATTTAGGCAAGTTCTTTACTGTTCCTGAGCCAGTGTCCTCAACTGTCAAATACCCACCATGATATTGCACAATGGCAGCTATGATTCTTGTTATTTCTGGAGATGTTGTCATCTTGGAGGGGTGTCAAGGGGAGTAAGGAGTAAGTGCAATAAATCCTTACCCAGCTGACTGCTTAATTAACCCAGCCAGGGGCTATCCAGGCTGGCACTCTAGGGGTGCCTGCCAAGGTTCAAAACTTTGCAGCACTGGGTGGAGTCCAAGTTGGCCTGGCAGCTCAAAGAAGAAAGGCCCAGCCCTTGGAACATTCTAGGCTTTTCCCCAGTAGACACAGAGAGGCTGCCTATCACAGGCTGTGTTCCCCAGGAAGCAGATTCTGGGCTGGGGGTTAGTGTGTAAGAGGTTTATTTCTCCGGTCTGTTTAATTAAAAGAAAAAAAAAAGATTTTATTTATTTATTTGACAGAGAGAAAGAACACAAACAGGGGGAGCAGGAGAGGGAGAAGCAGGCTCCTCGCCAAGCAGGGACCCCCGAATCAGGGCTCGATCCCAGGATCCTGGGATCATGACCTGAGCTGAAGGCAGATGACTAACTGACTGAGCCACCCAGGCGCCCCATTTAATTTTTTTTAATTAATTTTTTATTCGACTGTAGCTGACACGCAGTGTTACATCAGTTGCAGGTGTACGACAGAGTGATTTGGCAAGTTTATATTTTATGGTATGCTCACAAGTGTAGCTACCATCTGTCACCATACAACGCTCTTCTAATGGAATTGACTATATTCCTTATGCTGCGCCTTTTATTTCCATGACTTACTCATTCCATAACTGGAAGTCTGCATCTCCCACCACCTTTCACCCACTCTGCCCATCCCCCACACGCTCTCAGATCCATTTTAGACCTTGAGACCCATCTACTCCTTGAGGACCTGCAAGAACAGATTTGTCAAATCAAAGTAGCTAGAAACCCTTTTACTTATTAAACTCGTGAAGATTTGTAAAAATTATGATAATACCCAGCATGAGCAAAGATGCAGGACATGATCTTTCTGAAATTCAGCTGGTGGGAGGGGCTAATTCGATCGTCAAGAAACTTGATCCAGCAATTCTAAGGATTTACCCTGAGAAAATAACCATGGGGACGCCTGGGTGGCTCAGTTGGTTGAGCTGCTGCCTTCGGCTCGGGTCAAGATTCCGGCCTCGTGGGATCGAGTCCCGCATCGGGCTCCTTGCTCGGCGGGAGCCTGCTTCTCCGTCTGCCTCTGCCTGCCACTCTGTCTGCCTGTGCTCACTTTGACAAATAAATAAATAAATAAAATCTTTAAAAAAAAAAAAAGAAAGAAAGAAAGAAAGAAAGAAAATAACCATGGATTGGACAAGTATTTAGCCAGGAGGTTGATCGTTGCAGCTTAATAGCAAATAATGAGAAACAACCAACATGCACAACTCCAGGCACGACAGTATCACGGGAGAACACTGCTAACCCTTTAAAGAGGATACAGATGAAAAGGGAAACATGTTCACTATGTCCAACTAACCAAAAAACAGGGATAAGCGCCTATGTAATATGATCCCATGTTTGCGGAAAATGCATATGTAAAAAAAATCAAGTGCCTATGTATATTCCTTTTTCTAAAATAATGTCATAGGGATAAGAGATAAAATCCTAACGGCAATTATTTCTGGGTGGTGGAGATGTTCTTTCTCTTTGCTTACTGATGTGAACCACACTGAGAAGGATGTTACTGCTTTTGTAATAAGGGTGGGGGGGAAGCCATGTAAGTTATTAAACAGAAATAGATTTCATCCCGTAACTCAGCCAGCTCTTCCAATGACAAGGAACAAGTCTGTCCTACAAATGAATTTGAAGTCTTGTGAGGAAAGGACAGGAATCAATGAATTTAAAATGTCTGAGAAATGTGCAAAGTTGGAGGGAATACAAATTCCGCAGGCAAAATAGAGGTTATGGCCGTTGCTTCAGTATGAGCAAAGGATGAACACGGGAAAAGGGGCAGGCACCAGCCCACCCAGAGGATCACACACACACACACACACACCTGGGCCTGGTACCATTAACATACCTTATGTTACTAGATTCCTCAGCCTGGGGTGAGCACTGCTCTCTACTGCTCTCAGGTGGAAAATGAAAGTTCAGAGAGGTTACGTATCTTGCCCAGGGTAACCCAGCTCGAGAAAGTAGAGCAGAGGTTCAAATATAGGATAGTTGGCTCCAGAGGCTGTGCTCGTAACCACAGCTCGGTGCTGTGTAAAAATCATTTAGCTCTCTTCACTGGGGCCTTGGACTGATATGCTTGGATTTATACACAGACTGAATGCCAAGGGCAGACTCCCGCTGGCATCAAGGACAAGGCAATGATGGAATGTAGTGAAAGTGTCAGCTGGGAGACACTTAGCCAACACCCTGTGAGTACAGAGGAACTGACTGTCTTCCTGCTGTTCCCGGCCTTTCATCCCTTCAAAACTCCTGCACAGAAAATTTCCTTAGCTACTCTGGACACTTCTCCACTGCACCTTCGTAAGACCGCCAGATCAACTCCCTTGCTCAAACAGCTTCAGTGGCTCCCCACTACTGCTAAGAGCAAGTTCAAATTTCTTAACCTGACATTTAAGATCCAAGCTACCTCAAATCTCACCTTACAAACTTTCCAAATGCGGTCCTTGCTGTGGGTCCCTTTACTCTCCTGCCTCAGTTCTAGGCATGGATTATGGAAATAGCGTATGCATGGTTTTGAATTCTAGTTCTTTTTTTTTTTTTTTAAGATTTTATTTATTTATTTGACAGAGAGAAACACAGAGAGAAAGGGGCACAAGCAGGGAGAGCGGGAGAGGGAGAAGCAGGCTTTCTATAGAGCTGGGAGTCTGATGTGGGACCCGATCCCAGGACCTGGGATCATGACCAAGCCGAAGGCAGACATTTAACTGACTGAGCCACCCAAGTGCCCCTGAATTATAGTTCTGCTACTCTCTGGCTAGGTGACCTTGGGCAGGTTGCTTCCCCTCTGTGAGGCTCAGTTTCCTCCTGTGGAAAATGGGATGATGATAGCAATACCTCACAGGGTGGTTGGGAAGCTATGTGACATAATGCTTCTAATGTTTTTAGCACACACCTACCAGCCATGGTTTTGTTATGTTGTTACCATTAGTACATTTGGGGGGGGTGGCACTCCCTGCACAGTCTTCTGGGAACAGTGCCTAATTAGCATATTTGATCCACAAAATAGGGGCTGAGAGCCTTGGGGATGACTGTACAGCTGAATCATCGAAGTGCCCCACCCCTTGTCCTAGCTGTTTTGAAACCGTGTTCCTGACATCCTTTCTATCCCTCTAAGGCCTGATCACCCTCTTGCGCTCTCTTGCGTGTCCTGTGATACATCTTGTTTTTAGTGTCTCTAAAACACTGTTTTAAACTCCAGCTGACTGGTGCATTCCTCCGGGTGGTCCTTATCTCTTCCCCACACCTTTAACCACACAACCGACTCCTATCTGCATTCGTCTGTCTTTTTCCTTTGCAGAAGTCTGAGCACAATTCTCTCTCCCTCGGTCCAGGCCTCCAACAGAGAGGCTACGTCCTGCCCTGAGGCTGCAAGTCTGAGCGGTGTCTTATCTCCTGGGCTCACTAATCTTTCCTAATGAAACACCTCCTTCAAGTTAGACCCTCTAAGGAGTAGCCCTTCCTTCCGCTCGCAGACAGGGAAAACTATTTTAAAGTGGAGATTTGGAAAATATATCCTGCCCAACTTCCCGCTCTCATATCTGTTAATGGAATGACTTGATTATAAGTTGTACTCATTGAAATATGGTGTTTAGAACAAAGGAGGTGATAGGTCCTCTTTTCCATGCAGAGCTAACCAGGCATGGAGTTAAGTGTCAAGCTATAGGGAAGCAGGAAAGCCAGGAGGCGGAAAATACTGGATTTGGAGGCTGGTAAACCTGGGTTTGAATCTTGAATCAGCCACTGCTCAGCCATGAGCAACTGGCTGAACCTCTAAACGAGGCTTATATAATCACACCTATCACCTGGCTTTGTTTCAAGGATTCATGGTAATTTCCTGTCCCACAAAGCTGAGCAGGATACCTCCTCTGTGCTCCCAGGGCACCCATCACACACTTAGCAGGGTGGATTGTGCCAAATGTCTTCTCTTGTGTGTCTGGATCACCCTGAGCCCAGAAGCTTCTGGAAGGAGTGCCGTACAGGAGTCACAGCAGCCGTGCTAAGAGACTGAGAGGTGGGCTGCATGGAAATCTGACTGGGGCATTGGTGGAAGGCACCCACCCCCTTCTCCCGGGTCCCACTGAGCAGGGCCCTGTGAGTTCGTGTGCCTGCCTCACCATGGGCCAGCACTATATATATACCTTACCCCAGCCATCCTGCCAACATCTCAGTGTAGAGACAACTGGCTCAGAAAAATGAGGCCACCTCGCTCAGAGTCCCAAAGCCGGAGAGTGGCTGAGGCTAGCAGCTTGCTTCTAACCCCAGAGCTCAGCTCCTGCTCTAAATGGCAAAACTCAAATAGGCCCCTGGCCATTGCATGTTACTCTGAGTTACTACTCTGGGGGAGGAGCCAGTGCCTTCCCGTGTAGACTCTAAAGTTGGGACAGGCTGCAAACACCCCTGTGGCGGGTTGCAGAATGGGTCTGTTGCCGCTTTCCTGTGACACAGGCCAGCTGGACCTGGGGTGCGTTCTGCCCATCTGTGGCATCTGGTAGACCAGTCAGGAGAAAGGGGCAACCATCTCACCAGCCAGAGGGGTCCCAGTGTGAGAGTTCCCAGGCTCCCCTAGAAGCAGGGGCCTTTTGGAGGAGGCTGTTCCATGACAGAACTTGCTCATGGAGCCAAAAGCTTTGGAGTTCAGGCCATTCCCTGATTCTCTCCTTCCAGGGAGAACGGTCAGCAACAATCCAGACAGTGGCAGCTCTCAAACTTTTCCTGGCCCTGGGACCCTGGCATTCCATGGGAAATGTGCCTGTTGGAAATTGGTGATTTGTGCAAAGAAGTTTCTGGCAGGGTGATTAAAAGAGAGAAGAGGAAACTGCCCCAAATGCAATGTAGCCAGAAAACTGCCATCGGTTTTCTTCTCTCCCCTTTGAACAAGATTCCCCAATTTCAGAGTGCCCTCTGCCCCCACCCAGCATGATCTCAGCTGACCCTCACAATTACCCATGCTCATGAGGCAAGAGAGATGAGGGAATTTCCTCTAAGAAGATATTGAGGCCCAGAGAGGACAAGGAACTGACCCAAGGTCACAAAGCTTGCTGAAATCTAAGTGCCTAGACCCTAGGCTCCCAACCCTCAGTCCAGTGCTCTTTTCGCCACGCTTTACAAATAAAATAACAATAAAAATGATGGGCTCTTGAGGCCCGCAAACGTGCACGTGAAAGAACACAATGTAAGCACGTTAGACCACAGGATGGAAGATGGGGGCAGGAGCCTGCGTGGAAGCTCTGCCCATAAAATTCCTAAATGGACGGGCATGGTTGGCCCTCATCCCACTGAAGGGCCCCCTTTCTGCCTGGCCCTTCTGCGAAAACCAGTTTCAGAAGAAAACCCAAATTACCCCCCTTGGAATGGCAGAGCACTTAAGGGACCCGCCAGAGTGCTGAGGGTGGGCTTGTGTAGCCAGAAAAGGCGTAGTCAGTGTCATAATTTCATAGTGGGAAACCTAGAATTAAGTGCCTGTTGTTTTTGTAATTCAGACCGCAGCGAGTAAAGCTCGAAGATATAACCTCCATGGCTGGGAGAGCACCTTGGAAGCCCAGTGAATTCTCAAGCAGGGCGAACCTCCCTGACTCCTGGGAGTGGGGGTGGGGTAACTGAAATCCCAGGGTCCGAGACTTGTGGGGATGGGCTAGGGGTTTATTTTTTTTTTATTTTTATTTTTTAAAGATTTTATTTATTTATTTGAGAGAGAGACAGTGAGAGAGAGCATGAGCGAGGAGAAGGTCAGAGAGCGAAGCAGACTCCCCATGGAGCTGGGAGCCCGATGTGGGACTCGATCCTGGGACTCCGGGATCATGACCTGAGCCGAAGGCAGTCGTCCAACTAACTGAGCCACCCAGGCGTCCCTGGGCTAGGGGTTTAAATAGGTTGAGAAACTGGACAAAATGCCCTTTAAGGCTCTCCGAGGACTGCCAGCTGTGTGAAATTCTCTTGATGATTATCGATTGTTGGGAGAGAATTTCTAGTATGATGCGAAGTCAGAATTTGATTCTCATTTTAAGACACACATACCAACCCACCCTCCCCCGCCCCGGGGCTGGAGATAGTAACCTTTAGATTACATTGGTTACCTCTCTTCAGGAGGCAGAATTGTAACACCAGTCTCAGGCCATAGTCAAGGTCCCTTTCTCCTGCCCCAGCACTCAGAGATCTAGCTGGGACAGGACACCAGGCTGACCTGGGGAACTCCTACTGGGAACTAGCCTTCCCCCAAGCACATCTTCTAGAGCCCTGGTGCCTCCCCCTCCTCCTTCTAGACATCCCATCAAAACAGTCTGGGTCTGGTGTGTGGGTGGCTCAGTGGGTTAAAGCCTCTGCCTTCCGGCTCAGGTTGTGATCCCAGGGTCCTGGGATTGAGCCCCGCATCGGGCTCTCTGCTCAGCGGGGAGCCTGCCTCTCCCTCTCTCTCTGCCTGCCTCTCTGTGTACTTGTGATCTCTGTCTGTCGAATAAATAAATAAAATAATGAAATCTTTAAAACAAACAAACAAAAAAACCCAGTCTGGGTTCCAAGGCTCCTTCCTCTCCTCTCAGCTCTCTTTTCCTCCTGAAGCCATGTTCCTTGGAAGAGGGGCCCACTCTCCTTCCTTCTCTTCCTCACCTTTCATTCTTTCCATGTCTTCCCTTCTTTGGGAGGTGGGGCAAGGCCCCCGTGAGCCTCACTGACTTAGCCTGGTTGACTCCCAGCTGCTGCCTGACACTGTGACCACTACCCTTTGCTACTGCTGCTTCTTTTTTTTTCTTTTTTTTTAAAATATTTTATTTATTTATTTGCCAGAGACAGAGGGAGAGAGCGCGAGCGAGCACAGGCAGACAAAGAGGCAGGCAGAGGCAGAGGGGGAAGCAGGCTCCCCGCCCAGCAAGGAGCCCAGTGTGGGACTCGATCCCAGGACCCCGGGATCATGACCTGAGCCGAAGGCAGCTGCTTAACCAACTGAGCCACCCAGGCGTCCCGTTTTTTTTTTCTTTTTTTAAAAATAATTTTATTTATTTGAGAGAGACAGAGAGCCAGAGGTAGTAGGGGACACGGAGGGGAGAAGGAGAAGCAGGCTCCCCGCTTTTTTTTTTCTGCTCCCCGCTGAGCAGAAATCCTGACTACTCGCTCTATCCCAGGACCCTGGGATCATGACCTGAGCCGAAGGCAGACGCTTAACCAACTGAGCCACCCAGGCACCCCCACTACCTGCTGCTTCTGGAAAGTCTCTTTGCTCTTGGCTTTTTTCTGTTCATCTTGTCTGTTTGTTTCTTCATTCATTTATTAGGGCTTAGTACAACTGTGACTAAATCCCTTTCCCAAAATGTCTTAACATCCAGATCCCACCTTGGACTGTGAATTCCACGAGGGCAGGGGGTGGGGGGCTGGTCTTTCTCACACATGCCTGACTCATCGCTTGGCACCTAGTAGATCTTGGTAAACATGTGCCGAGTGGATGCATTTAGCCTCTCCTCCCTTGGTCCTCCCAACCAGGCTGACCGTCCATGCCCCAAGCCCTGAGGACAGCCAGTTAATACCGGGAGCTGCTCTGGACAAATGTCTGGGCCATGGCCTGGCCCGTGGTCCTAATTCTGGGGCTCCCATCCTCTTTCCCACCCTTCTTCCATATTCACCCTGGACCCTTTTGCCCCCTCCCAGGCCTCTGTGCTCCTCAGGGTCTGCTGTCCCCATCTCTGCTGAGAGAGCTCTTTTCTCTTCACCCCCCACCCCCGCCCCACAAGCCTTTTCTCTGCTTCTCCTGGACATAAAAATGAAGAATCATTCAGTGGGCTTCGCGGCAGACTGGACACACAGGGGAAGGACAAACCAATCTGAAAACAAAGTGAAAAAAGAAAAAAAAGGTCTGATGAACTGGGATTTCCCATCCTCTTGTCCTATAGCTATTGGGCTTATATTTTCTTCTTTGTTTAAGAACACTAGTGATGGGGGCGCCTGGGTGGCTCAGTGGGTTAAGCCGCTGCCTTCGGCTCAGGTCATGATCTCAGGGTCCTGGGATCGAGTCCCGCATCGGGCTCTCTGCTCAGCGGGGAGCCTGCTTCCTCCTCTCTCTCTCTCTGCCTGCCTCTCTGCCTACTTGTGATCTCTCTGTCAAATAAATAAATAAAATCTTTAAAAAAAAAAAAAGAACACTAGTGATGGGACGCCTGAGTGGCTCAGTTGGCTGGACAACTGCCTTCTGCTCAGGTCATGATCCTGGAGTTCCGGGATCGAGTCCCGCATCAGGCTCCCAGCTCCATGGGGAGTCTGCTTCTCTTTCTGACCTTCTCCTCACTCATGCTCTCTCTCACTGTCTCTCTCTCAAATAAATAAAATCTTAAAAAAAAAAAAAGAACACTAGTGACAAGGATGCGGAGGTGGGGAAAGAAAGGATGGCACGTGGCATGGGGTAGAAGCGTGGGCTTTAGGAAATCCTGGGCCTGAAGCCCTCCTTGGTCATGTGGTAAGTGTGGAACGTTAGACAGGTCACCTGCCCTCTCTGACCTTGGTTTTTTCATCTGAACCTACCTGGTATGAGTTTGACAAGATAACACAAGGAAAGAGTCCAGCAGAAAACTGGCCACGGTGAGTTCTCGGTAAGCGCTTTTATTCTCATTACAAATATCATGGTCTTACTGTCATTTTCATTTATGTACATTGCTTTACAGACTTAGTCTGTACACGAAGTTTTCCACAATCGTGGAGCATTACCATCCAGTTCCTTCTCTTAAAAAACATCACCACCACCAACAAACATACTCTTCAATATTTTCTCACATTGCTACCAAGTGTTCATTGACATCATTTAAAGTAGAGGGCTCCATAACCACCCCCTGCATTTTTGGTGGGTTTATTTTTGTTTGTGGTTCTTGGTCTCCCTCTGTGCATTATGCATTATTCAACTCAAGCTCCCGGTGTGACAGGGACAGGCAGGCTCCTGCTAATCGTTTCCTTTTCCGGATTGCACCTGGGGCTAAGGACCGACCTGCATCCAGGCTCCTCTGCTAACTTGCCTCCCTGGGCTCCCGGGTCCCTTTTTAAAGAATCAATGACAGGCCCTGCCCTACCCTCCCCACCTCACAGAGGCCCAGAAGCCCTGTTCAGACAGACACATTTGCCATCAGTGCCTCTCGTGAGCTAGAAACAATGGCACTCGAAATCCTAAGTCTTCTTGGGGGTACTGGGTCGTAAAAGCTTCCTGGGAAATGCCTGTGATAGCCGTGTTCTCTAACAGGGTGCAGAGAAGGCACTTAGAAATTCCTGCTTAGGAGCAGTGGTGGGGTGGTGGGGCCCAGGGATCAAGTGAGCAGGGTACAGGGCTCCTACCCCACTTCACTTGTAACACTTTTGCCATTACCCATCTTAAACCTTGGGGCCTCCTCAGAGGATATAATTGGCACCAAGTGGAAACCATTCACCTGGCCCAATGTACCCACTTTGCAGATGGGAAAACTGAGGCCCTGAGAGGCGAAGGGTTGTGCTTGCCAGCACTGCTCTGGAGGACTCCTGAGTGAGGTGTTTGCAAAGCATCCCTGAAGGGGGCGCCCTCAAGACCTGCAATGAGGAAGAATAGTTCTTCAAGGGAGATCAAGTTTGACCTGGCTGTACATTCTGGAAAGTTTGAAAAATCGTTTGTCTTCTCTAATCCTTTAGACCAGGATGCCAAGGTAAGGCCCGAACGCCGCTCCCAGAGGTCAGGAGGTACGTATGACAAAATGAAGGCGAAAAGGGCTGTTTTTGAACAGTAACAGTTAAGGTGGGTAAAGCCCAGGACTCCCCCAATTCACCCTGCCTTGCTCCAGGGCCAAGAGCTGGGTCTGAGGAGCTCAGGGAGACAGTAAAGAAATGACCCTCACCTGTGTGGTCCCTGGCAAAGGCCTCTGGGAGGAAACAGAGTCTTCCTGCTGCCTGTCAGAGTGGCTGACCCGAGCCCGATCTCAGCTAATTCAGCAGCTGGAGGGGAAGACACCGCTCCCCTCTCTGGTCTGCATCTCAAATGCACCAAGAAAACTGGCGTGACTCAGAGGAATTGCTATTGATTTTCACTTGTGCGGCTGACCTAACAAAACCAATTCGTCAAGTGCCTGTCTGCCTCGCTGCTCCGGACACTCATCCAAACCACGTGCAAATAAATTACACAAGCATCTCGGGTGATTTGTCAAGGTCCAGCTGGGCAGGGGCCCTGGCTCCCATGGATGGACTCCAGGCCGGGCTGGGGAGGATCAGGCCGGCAAACACTGCACTCTCGATCCTCTGTTGATCAGCAACAATCTGGGGGTGAGGGGAGACCAGGAATCGGGATGCCTGGCACCTGCTGCCACACTATCAACCAACTGACCACACCCAGGTGGGGTTTTGAGGAACTAGGCCCAAGTCCTTCAACAGGGCTTGGCACGGACCTCCTTCACAGGTGTCTTCTGGTCTCTGACTCCTTGACTCTGAAGGATCTGACTTCTGGTATTGGCTTTGCTACTGGACAAGTGTCCTCGGGACAGCTGTGAGATGGCAATGACACCACCTATGGGAGTCTAGGACTCTATAAAGGCCAGCGGTCAGACTGAGGGTCTGATCCTTGTTCTTCCCCCAACCCCCCTGCCTGTTGCCTGGGCAGGCACCTCCAGCTCTCAGCGCCTCACCTACACCACAGGGCTGGAAATACTCCCTCCCTCTAGGTGTGGAGGTTGCAGGGACTGAATGAGGACATGGAGGGGATCAGAGGGCCTCACACCTTCATCTCTTCTTTCCACAAGCAGAGACTAGAGGTTCGGAGGAGGAAGTAATGTGCTCAGGGCCACATGACAAAGCAGGGCAACCTCAGGAGGGGTTAAAGCAAGAGGTAAGCAAGCCAGGCTGATGAGCAGAGCAGGCAATCACCCTGCTCTCTCACTCTCCTGATGGTGGCTGTCACTGAAGAATGGGATACAGGGGGAGCAGGCTGGGGGCACTCATGGATCATTGCTTGACAGGGTCAAAAACTTTATTTGCAGGCCTTTTCTGTTTTTGTTTTTGAATTTACAGGCTTCCTGCCATCCGGGAAGGAAACCACCAAGAGAAGTGGTGTCTTGCTGCATGAGGTCTGTGAGGCTTGCCTTGGGGCTTTGTCCCCATCCCTTTCGCCTGCTCGCTGGGCCCAGGGGCTCTTCCACTGTGGGATAAGGCACTGTGTGTTCTGCAAGAAGGCGCTCACGGCTGGCTGGTGGACGACGAGGCGGCCTTCTCAGGGGCTGCGAAGCTGAGGCTGTTGAGGGGTGGAGTTGAACTTGGGGCCCCGGCAGGAGGCCAACGGGTGAGGAGACCCGAGGCTATAGTAACTCAGCCTGGCAGGTCTGCTGCTGCCCCCTCCCAGCTGGCCCTGACAGGGCGGCCTCAGGATGGAATCATGCCTTTGCTTCTTTTGCGGTCAGCCATGGTTCTCCGGTTGTGGTTGGCTCGCGTTGCCTTGTTGGCTTCCTTCTTCCTGCGTTCCTGGGTTGTCTCACGGGTCTGCCCGTGGCCCCGGGGGCTGCCAGCCACTGCCGTCGAGCTTTCATGCCTGTACCTAAGGGAGGAACAAGCCACCCAGGGAATGGGAAGAGCCCACTGCCTTTCTTAGAGGTCCCTGGGAACAGACACACAGCTGGGGCCAGGACAACCCTGTCCCACTGCAAGTGAGAAGAAATGGAGCCCCACAAGGGCTCTGGGGGCACTGGCCGGTCCTGTGTCTGGTGAATTCTCTTCTCTGAACCCTGCCTCCAGAGGGTCCCTATCTGCGGGAAGGACCAGCTGTGGGCTGAGCACAGCCCACAGCAAGGAGAGGAGGGCTTGGGGATGGAGATGGGTCTATTTCTTCCTCTGTAAAATGAGGATGATAATAAAGTGGCTACGCCATGGGGCTGTCGTGAGGATTAAACTAACACACGTGACACACTAGGTGCTTGGCTGAGCCTTCCCCAGATGGGTCCCTTCCCCCCTGAAGGCCCCTTTCCCCCGAGACACAGCTCTTCAAAATGCTCACCCCTTCCTGGAGAGGAAGGCCAGGCGCCTGGCTTCTGCCTTCTCCCGCAGCACCGCAGGGTCCTGCACAAAATGATCGGGCTGTGGAGAGGAGGGGAGAAAAAAAATCTAGAGTCAGGAGCCACCCCATTTGCCCAAGCCTCACGTAGCTGTGAAGCTGAGCCTGGCTGAATCTTGTAGATGCTTCTGGGCCAGGAGTGCGGGTATGCCACAGAGTGGCAGGGCAAGGCCCTGTAATGCAGCCACCCTTGTTGGGTCCAAGCTTTCCACGAGAAGCCTCTCTCGTCCTTTAGAAGCCGCTAAAGGGACGAAGGCTTCCTGCACAAGGGGTGGAGCAGGTGGACCACAGATGGGCGCATGGATGACAAATGAGGGACAGGATGGCCACGAGAGGCCACACAGGGCCTTGAAAGCCAAGAGAGCTGCCCCTGAGAACTGCCTGGTCCTCACTCTAGGGCCGCCCCCCGGGTGCTCCCGGAGTACCCACTCCTGAAGACCGGTTTTTTGGCCAGTAAGCAAAGGAGCCTGGCCTAGCAGTGGGGAGAGCTGGGACTGAAGGATGACACACGGGCTGCCAAAGTCTGTACTATTTAAAAAGAAACACAAACAAGTGCAACCATAACATTCAAAAACTGAAAGATTTTATAGAAAAATCTGGGCTGATGGCTTGCTTGGGAAGAAGAGAAAGCCCTGGAAGCTCTGGGCCTCCGTTTCTGCTGAGAAACCCCTCAGACAGGGTATATGTGTGCTTCTGCCCCACCAGCCACGGTCTCTGGCAGTCTCTGCTACTCGTTACCTCCGGAGCCAGGCCTGGATGCATCAGAATTTGTCACCCTGGTGGGAGGGCACGAGGGGATACAGGGGTCCCAGGGTGCCACTCTGTTCAACCTGAGCAGCACCACCCTTAACCTGTTTTATATGTTGACGTTTTAGTTGAGGTTTCATTTGAGGAAAAAGTTCAGCTGCCAAAAACCAGAATTTTCAAACCAACTAGCCCAGATGACCTCCAAGGGCCCTTGGGCTCTAATATCTCTGTGAGTTTCAGATTTGCCATCCTGGGATGCCTGGGTGACTCAGTTGGTTAAGCGTCTGCCTTTGGCTCAGGTCATGATCCCAGGGTCCTGGGATCGAGTATCGCATTGGACTCCTTGCTTAGCAGGAAGCCTGCTTCTCCCTCTGTCTGCTTTCTCTCCCTGCTTATGCTTGTTCTCTCTCTGTCTTGCTCTGACAAATCAAATAAATAAACAAAATCTTTAAAAAAAAAAACAAACAAATCGAAGAACTGCCATCCTGAGCACGGTGGCCCAGAGCTGTCCCTCTTTCAGCCCCCAGGCTCATGGGCCTGACAAACCCAGCCGCTCAAAGGCTTGGCCTCTAACCTGTCCCCTAAGCCCACACTGGGCAGTTGAGGTGAGTTCCAAGCCAGCAACTCTCCAAGCAGACATCCTAGGCTCAGAGGAACCCCTCTTCTCCCGGGCAGTGAGGCCGCCTCAAAGCCAGCTGCAGGCAAGCAGGGGCGCAGTGGCCCCAATCTGCCCTTCAGAACCACCCTCTGCCCTTCATCTGCCACCTGCCAAGGTGGTACCTTGGGGGCCTCATCCTCAGCCTCCTCCTCCTCCTCCTCGTCCTCTTCCTGCCCTTCTCCGGGCACTTTGGTTCTCAGCACCTGAGGGATGGTGAAGGGCCTGAGGGTTTAGAGAGAAAGTGAGATCAAAGACTGGATTAGACCTTGAAAGGGAGCCTCGGGGAGGAGGCAATGGGGCTGGGTGAGAGGGGGTATCAGGATGGGGATGGGTTCAGGCGGCTGGGTGCTTTTAAGCCAGCTTTGCTCCAGCCCCCAGACTGTCTGAGAGTACCAGAATCTGAGGCGGAGGCTTAGGGGAGGCTGAGCTGGGCAGCTCTGTTTTTATCCACACTGGGAAATCTAAGATTCCATGGCTAAGAGTTTTCTGCATTTAAGAACAATCTGAAAGGACTGCATGAAATCAAATAAATGCTGCCCCACTGGGGATGGGTTGGACTAACTGGCTGAGGGGGTGTCTGGGGCTAGAGGGAGCACTGCACCAGGAGTCAAAAGGGCTCAGTTTAGGCCCTGGCTCTACCACTGACTTGCTAATGCCATTGGGGCTTCTGCTTCCCCATCTGTAAGAACAAGAGGCTTCGGGAGCACAGCTGTGCCCCGCCCCCGGCCCCGCCCCCAAACTCCACCCTCTTAGCGCCCTGAAGCCTCACCTGCGGCTGATGAGCTCATCATCTGAGTCCGCATCATTAGCGCCCACCTGGTTGCCATCGTAGGTGTCGTCGTACTCATCCTCATAGTCGTCCCCGCGGTAGGGCAGGCCCTCGCCAGGCTGCAGGGGTACCTGCAAGGAGTGTGGGGCCGATGGGCCTGGGGCCGGCCTACTCCCTCTGCCCCCCACCCACAAAGGCCTGAGGTCCCTACCTCCTCCACCACCACGCTGTACTGCTCATAGCGCTGCCGCTGAGCCACCACCTCCCGCTTGTCGTTCAGCAGGCTTCGCGTGTTCTCCTCCTTCCTGGCGTCGGCGAGCGGGGACAGCGCAGAGAGAGGAAGGAAAACCATCAGGCCTTGGAGGCTGTGAGCGTGAGTGTCCAACGCACCGCGGGCTTGGGTTGGTGCAAACTGACAAGCAGCCATGTCAAAGGGGGGGCGGGGCTGTGGGGGGGTGCTGTTGTCCCTGCTTTTGGTGGCCCTGTGACCTGGTCCAGCTGTTCTGGAAGGCATCCCAAAAGTGATGCTGCCATGTAAAACATACCCACCCTTCGGCTGGGAAATTCTTCTCAGAGGCACCCACCCTAGGGAACTGCTGGGGAATTTTCTTTTCAACGTTGATTGTGACAGTGAAAAATAGAAAACAACTAGTGTCCATCACAGGTGAAATGGCCAAATGATGTGCCACATCTATATTACAGAATGCTGCGCGGCTGTTATCAAGAATGACATTCATCTATTTGTGCTGATGCAGAAAGAATTCTAAGACTTACTCCTGAGTAAGCTACAGAAAAATGTATGCAGTAAGATCCCAGCTGTATAAAAAGCAGAAGGCAAACCAGACAAACTATGTGTTCCTATGAGCACATAGATTATAATTTACATGTCAATGCACAAAGAGCTATTAAGTCCCCTGTCAAATGACAATGGTTACTCCTAGGTCGGGCCTGGGATTATTTGAACCTTTTAAAACAACAAAAATTTAGGGGCGCCTGGGTGGCTCAGTCATTAAGAGTCTGCCTTCCGCTCAGGTCCTGATCTTAGGGTCTTGGGATTGGCCCTGTGTTGGGCTCCCTGTTCAGCAGGGAGCCTGCTTCTCCAGCTCCCACTCCCCCTGCTTGTGTTCCCTCTCTAGTTGTCTCTCTGTGCCAAGTAAATAAATAAAATCTACAAAAGAAATTAAAAAGTAAAAAACAAAAATTTAGGGGCACCGGGTGGCACACAGTCTAAAGCCTCTGACTCTTGCTTTAGGCTCAAGTCATGATCTCAGGGTCCCAGGATCAAGCCCCTGGTCAGGATCCGTGCTCAGAATGGAGTCTGCTTGAGATTCTCTTCCTTTGCCCCTCCCGCTCATGCTGTCTCTCTCTAAAATAAATAAAATCTTTAAAAAATTTAAAAAAATTTAAGAAAGAGCGAGGCCATATATGGCCCACTTACTAAGCTCAGGGGAGCCACAGGAGACCTCAGGGGGGTGAGGGGAGAGCAGGGGTAGCTGCCTTCTTCCTTGCACCCCTGCTTTCCTCACAGTAGCCTTCTATCTGTTCTACAGTTCAATCTTCCACGTCAGATTGCACTGGAAGAAAAAGTCCAAAAGTTCAACTCCTGTTATATATCACAGGTGAGGAAACTCGAGCACGGTGGAGGGGAGAGGGATGTGCTTGAGATCTGTGAACTGTAGCACAGCCTCAGTGGGGACTCAGGCCTCTTAACTGTGGCTTTGCAAATCCGCAGAAAAACCTGGCTTGTCAGACACATAGCAGGCTTGTGGAATGTAGTTTCTAGCCCTGCAGGGGAAAATCAATATGAGATGCCAGGCAAGAAAATCCAGCTTAGCTGTGAAATCGGTTTTCTGGAAGGTATCAAGGGTTTGGGGGGGGGGGTTAAAAAAAAAAGAAGAAAAAGAGGTACAAAGTCATACGCAGCTTCCATAAAAATCTTCTATTAACTGGCTTTTGATGCAGGGAGGGACAAGGGCCTGCGTCACTCCGGCTGTCTGCCTGGGAGCCTGGGGCAGGTCAGGATTTGGATTTTTCAGTAGTTTTTACTAAGGGCCTACTAGGTGGCAGGCAGGGTACTAAGGCTGAGTTGTGAGAGAGAATCAAAAAAGAGTAAGGTCGGGGCACCTGGGTGGCTCAGTGGGTTAAAGCCTCTGCCTTCAGCTCAGGTCATGATCTTAAAGGTCATGGGATCCAGCCGGGCATCAGGCTCTCTGCTCGGCAGGGAGCCTGCTTCCCCCTCTCTTTCTGCCTACTTGTGATCTCTGTCAAATGAATAAATAAAATCTTAAAAAGCAAGAAAAGAGTAAGGTCTGGATCTGGCCTCATGGAACTCATAGTCTAGAGAGGGTCACGACCAAATGGCAGCTATCATGAAATGTGCTGAATGAAGGTAAGCATGCCCTAGGAACACAGAGAAAGGAAACATGACCTCTGGCTTCGGGGGGGTCTAGTGGGGGTGGGGTGGAAGACGAGGGAATGGAGGCTCTTGGCGGGGGGCATTGGGGAGCACTGGATCTAGATTAGGGAAAATTCTTGGTCCACAGGAAAATTTCATATGCCAAGAAAGGGGGCCTGTGACTTTGGGCCCAGCCCTTACCTGGTCCTCTTCATCAGGCTGGGGGCTAAAGAGGAAAGAAGAGGGGAGCAAGGCAAAGGGGCCCGAGCTCATCCAAGTGGTTGGCGCCACTGGAAGGAGCATATCCCCTTTTTCTACACATATTTTCTGAGGGCCTACTAGGTGCTAGGACCTGTGCTGAGCCAGGCGTCCAGGGAGAAATGAGAGAGGTCACAGTCCTTTCTGCTACACCCCACAGCTCCTGGTCCATCCAGTCCCTGGCTCTTGTGCATAAGGTCCCACTGTAGGCCTCTGGTTATGTGGCTCCCTGGCAGGGCCAGCAAAGCCTTGACAACTCTGCCCACCCAGAGTCCTGGAGAGGACACATGCAGGGAGAGTGGAGCCTGGTGCCCTGGGTATCCCATCCAGGGAGGTGCAATTTCGGCCACATGACCCCATTTAGAGCCAAGAAGGAAAAGTCAGGGGCAATGAATGCCAGCCAGGAAAAGACCCATCCGAGGCCCAGAACTCCAGTCAAGTCTGGAAACACGAGCGACAGTGACTTCAGAGACTTTGGAGCAGGTGCTTCTTTGGCCTCTTACAAGATGACAGGGAGCCCAGTGACCATGTGGGCTCCCCTGAAGCCCAGCCACCTTCCCCCTCCTCACTTCTTCCAGCCTATCCTTCAAGGCGCAACTGGCCCTTGGGGGATGACTCCCACCTCTGAACTCCTAAAGGACCTGAGGAGGCAAAAAAACCCTCCTTTTGCAGGCGAGGAAATGGAGGTCCCAAAAGGCATAGCACCTTTCCCAAGGTCACCCAGCTTCTACCAGCCGAGCCAGGGCCAGAATACAGGTCTAACAACTCGAGTCTGCTCAGGAACTTCCTGAGCTGTATGATCCATCACAAGTAAGCCTCTTATTCTTGCCAAGTCTTAATTCTACATCCCAGGGATGAAATAAGATGATGACTAAAAGTGAACCTGGCACCTACTGAGCTCAACAAAGCGAATCCTGTTTCTTTTCACTGCAGGACTTGTCAGGGCCTTTAACATGCTAATGGGCTCTGCGCCTCTCTAAGAAGCCAGGCGCACTGACATTTTTTTGGCCAGAGACCCTTTTCTGAGGGAAAACACTCATAATCTTCCAGATTATGAGTTTAGTCCAAAGGAGTTATGGGACCCCACCTTATACACACTGCCTCCTTCATTTGGCTCATGTGCCTGGCATTTACCCAACAGCCATCGTCCACCACACCCCACTCCTAACAGACCCTCACTTGGTTCAGGTCTTTTGACCTTTCCCCCTTCTGCTAGAGGCCTGGACCTTGGCCCTGTGACCCAGCTCCCCACTGGGATGAGACCGGAGTCTGGAGACTTCTGGGAAAGGCTTCCTGGTCTCTAAAAGAGATACAGGAAGATCTGGTCCAGACTTCCTCTTGGCACTGTCACTTCTGGAGGTCGCGGCTGAAACAGCTGCAGCCGCCCAGTGGCTTCAAAGGAACTAGCTCCGAGAGATGGCAAAGATGTTTCCTTGATGAGGAGGCTGTACCACAGGTTAACCAAGCCTAGACTGCCCTACCTTGTAACTCCCTGTCATGCCAGGAAGAGATTTCCCTATTACTTGAGCCACTGAGTGCAGCTATTTGATTTAACCACACACCTACCTTTTAACTCAAGTGTGACCTACCTTGTGCTACTTTTCTTGTGTGCCTGCTGACTGCCCTGCCCAGATTAGGACAGGCATCCCCACTGCGGTCCCTGTATGCCCCACCCCAGCACTTCTCTCACTCTGTTGCTACTCGTTTAATGGCCTGAGTCTTTCCCACGGTCTCCTTACCATTTGAGAGCATGGCCCCGAGTGCCCTGCTCACCTTGTCTCCCTGGTGTCTAGCACAGGATCTGGAGTTAGTAAATCACTTAATAAATATTTGCTGAATGAATAAATAAATAATGAACGCATAAATGGAGGCTTTGCCTCTTTGCAATCCCCAGCCCCCAGGCGACCCAACCTCACGAGTTTGGTAAACATTTGCCGCCCAGTCTGTCTGCCCAGCGGCTTGGAGTACCCTCAGAGCAAGGCACAGCCCTCCTCATCTGCCCCTTTTTCCACAGCAGGAGCTGCGAGGGTCATGCTAGTCTGGAACAGTGGCCGCTGATGCAGGATAACATCTCTAGCCCGGGATCTGGGGATGTCGCAACGTGTGTGACTAAGCAGTTTACAATTGCTTCCTGTCCAGCCAGCCAGATGGCTTTATAGCTGCCCTGTGCCCGCTCCCCGAAGCCATCAGCCAGCTGAGCTTCTAGCAGGAGATGGCCCTGGGGAGAGGAAGCCACATGGGGCCCTCACTGAAGAAGCTTGCAATTCGGCTGCCGAGGCTCCTATCATAAGAACGGGGCAGGTCTCTCACTGCCCCTCGATAAACTTCACTGTCTCCCTATGTATATAATGAGGGAGAGAGATGGGGGTAGCCTGTACTTGTCCTGCAGTTCCCAGATTCCCAGATTTCATGAACCAATACCATTTAAAGAAACCCTGGGGGCTAGCACAGTGTTGTCAATGTCCTACTTTGCCTTTTCTATTAAACCATCATCATTACTGACTCGTGGTCCCTCCAATGGGCCTCTACTCCAAAGCCAGGTCCTCTTTCCAAAGCATAAAATGTGTCAGCTCACGGACCATCACCATGCTCCCCACGATCTCGGGGTCACCGTCCCTGTTGTTTACTCTGCCCAGAAAGTTTCTCCTTGCCCGCTCTTTTCAGAATTGACCCTTTGACCCTTCCTCATCCTTCCGCTCTTGGTCCCATGTCATTTCCTCAGAGGAGCCTTCCTACGCAGATCAAATCCCTTACTGGAAGCTCGGAAGTCCGTACACCTTCACCTTATAGTGCCTGTTAGATCTGCAATGTTGAACAACTGATCTGCTTGTTTGAACAACTGATTAGTGCAAACTCCATAGGACCAGGGGACGTGTCTGTTTCACTGCCCACTTACATCTCCAGCACCTAATAAATCCAGGCCCTAGTATGCCGTAAGTGCCAGGCAAATATTTGTTGAATGAATGAATAAATCATAAATGGGCTTTTCAATCCCAAAAAAGTACAAAGGACATACACTAAAAATAAGTAGAAAGGCCTTAAAATAGAATGCGTTCACCCTCTGAAAAACTCAGTATAGGCCCTTAATTTTCTCATTTTGTCACAGAACAGAGAAAATCACGTGGAGGGGCGGCTTCTAGAAGTACCGCTCGGCTCTATTGTCCAAAGATTTGACGGTTGACACATCCAAAGATATAAGAAGGGAGGAGGGGGACAGCTTAGCTTCCTCTGGCCTTTTGCTATCCACAAGGGGATTCATTTAAAAACCACCCCGTGCAGAGTCAGAGCTTAACATGTAACCATTAGAGAAGCTGGCCCTATCGCTTCTCTGCCTTTTGGCTAAGATCAAGTGTAGAAGCTGGCCCTGCCTACTGGGAGTACAGAGGTCCTGAACTTCTCAGGCAGACCCTAAACTGAAACTCAGGCCAGTTCCATAAAGACGGAGGCCTTACTGTCTTTTGATTTTCTCTCTGCACATACAGAGTAGGGGAGCCTGGCACCCCCCAACCCCCTGTACTCACCTCCTGCCCTTGTGCACCCGGCTCAGGTCCACTGAGTCTCTGCTGAACACGTCAAACTCGTCATTCTGGAAGACGTTGTGACGAGATGTCAGCAGGGGAGTCGGGTCTGGCTTCACTTGCCTGGAAGTGACCCAGAAATCAATTTAAGGGGGACTGATTGGTAAGCTGATACCTACCTTGTGCCCTATGGACACCCACCACGTTACCTCCATCAGATTCTCCACTCCCCCTCAACACAAGACACGATCTAAAGCACTGCTCCATCTGGCCCCTCCCTGGGGAAACAGCCATCCCTCACTCAAGGCTCCCCCTTGGTCCCATGGGCTGGTCATATGAATTTTCTTCA